>NW_004567111.1:50724521-50749095 GCF_000260355.1 Condylura cristata
GGGGGGTGCGCCCCACGCCCTCCGGGCCGCGCATCCTTTCCTGCCCGCGCCCTGCAGACCCGCGGCCGGACAGGAACCCGGCAGGAAACGCCCACGGCGGGCCTGAGCTGCTGGGAGAGGGAGCGGAGCCCCGAAGCACCCACCCCAGTCCGCAGGCGGAACCCGGGTTTGTCTGGCGAGCCAGCGGCCTCCAGATTTCAAGTCCTATCACTTCTCCCCCATTATCATTTTTTTCTTGGGAGCCACAAAAGGAAATCATTGAGGTGCTTTCACTGGTGGATAAACTTGTTTCCAAAGAAAACGGTTCGTGTAAAGTGCATCTTTTTCTTTCTCAGGGGCCAGAACTGTTTAATGAAAAAAATAACATTTGCAAAACCCTGATCTACAACTGTTAGATAGCAGGGACACCTTGTTTTCCAGTACACTGTAGTGTGCGAAGTGTACCATTTGCTTTTCTGCACACAAAATATACCACTTCACCGACAAAAATAATGTTGTAATGAAACATCTAAGGGCAGTGGGGGCCTCTGGGGAGCAGGTGTTCAGAAGAGGCACCAGCAAACTTTCTGAGATTGTTAGAAGTGTGTTCTATCGGTCCGAATGTGAGTAATGTGGATTTATTTATTATTATTATGTATTTGTCAAAACTCATCCAATTTAAGATATGTGCATTTCACTTTGTAAACTCTACCTCGAGTTTTAAAACTTAAAAATACAGCAGTTGCAGGTTCTTAGAAATCATTGATTTTTAAAACAAGATAACACAATCGTTCAGTTACCAGAATTATCACCGACACCAAGTTTGCTAAGTACTAGTCTTGTCTAGTAATTAATACTAATTAGCACTAATTCCACCCGAAGGTCATCATCCAGTTTCATTGGCAGTAGGGATGATCTAGTAGATATTCATTTATCAACTCAAATTAAGATTCTCTTCAAATACATGCCACAGTCCCCGACATTTTTTAGTTTTGAATACAACAGCTGAACGGACAGAATGGGTTTTGGAGTTAGATAAAGCTGAGATTAATTCAGGCCTGTCTCTGAAGAGTTTGGCAATTACTTATTCCTTCCTTTCCTCCACAATAAAAGGTATATACTAATAGTTAGATTGAAGTTTGCAGTGACTGAATGAAAAATAAAAAGCAATTTGCTCTGCATTAATGTTTCTGACACTCTTCCCAGAAACCCACCCTTGGGAAGAGGGAGGAACTAACGCCATGTGTAAGTGGCTGGATGGGTGGACTTGCTCATTCTGAGATGTTTCATCATTTTTGCCTTAGTGAGATTCTTGCCAAACTGTACAAGTGTCCTTATCAAAGAGTTTAAAATGGTTTATACTTTTCTAAGAGAAGGCAACATAGATGTGCAGGGAAAAACCAAAAAGCTTAAAAAAAAAGGAGAGAGAGAGAAGCTGTTGGACTATCTTGATCTGGTCTAGTGATCCTCTGCAAATTGTACAAAATTAACCTGTCACCTCAATGATACCCTTTAAGCAAATGGAGATTTTATTTCCCTAGGTAATTCTCTGAAAGAAAAACTTTACCTTACATGATTGTCCAGACACAGGGAGAAACATTAACAACCCAATTTTCACACTATCATAATAAGATCTTAAGTGTGTGCTAACCTGACTTTTCTGGAGTGCTTCCCATATCATGGACATGTTCCATGTTTTGGAATTTACATGAAACAGTGCAGGTCTCAGAGCTAAGTAAGCTCTTTAAAAGGGCACATTTAGGTTTCCGAGTCAATTTATGACACGTTATAGTCCAGAAATCACTCAATGCAATTCATTGAACTAGAAAAGTATCATGTACAATCACTAACCTAGCTCACTGGGAATTCAGTGTTTTATGAGGGCCCTCCCTGGTGGTGCAATGGGTTAAAGCACAACTTCCCACTTCAGCATGAGTTTGACACACACCCCCCTCCCCAGAGGTGACCCACGTGGTGCAGCAGACCTCTCCTGTACTTTATCCATCTGCCTGTTCTGCTCCCTGCTCTGTCTCTGGTGAATCCTCTCACCGCCCCTGCACCTCTGGCCTGTACCCCAGTTCTGTATGCATAAATAAACAAATCTTTAAAAAAACAGAGTTGTATGACTCTTGAATGTGAAGAAACCCAATTTTTCTATTTCCAATTGCATCAAGACATTTAAAGAGTAAGACAAACTATTGTCAAATATGTGAGACAGTAACTTTTAAGGAGCTTAGAAATAATAGAATTGCATACTAGAAACACATTTTTCTAAATCTTGAACAAAGTATGATTTTTTGGTTTTGAGGGTGGGGTAGATGAGTAGGAAGAGGTAATGAAAGGAAATCCGGACAAGGTAACTGTACCCCAGGAATAGGAAGGGGCACACAGCCACTGCTCCCCTTTCTCACTGCCTTCCACCAACGGGTCTGTGTAAGCCTGGCTTTCCAGCTCTTCTCTTCCACCAACCTGAGCCAGGCCCCTCCATCAGAATGAAAGGCTACCCTCGGCCCTCCACACCATGGCCCTTAAGCCACCTCCTCAGCACCATTTCATTCCATCTTCAACTGGGGTTGCTCATGTCTGTTTCCTTAAAGGCCACCTTCTTAAAGGCAGAGATTATAACATATTCCTTTTGTACTTCCCCCCAGGCTCTGTGACCCACAAAATTCATCACTCAGTCGATAAAAAGTGTCTTTAAAAAAAAAATTGTTTGAGAAATAAAGCAGGATAAAGTGGAGTCACATATAAATAGGCATGTACAATTGGAGTTCATTCATCCAGTAAATATTTACTACTACACGTTGTGCACCAAGCCCTGTCATGGGATCTGAGGATATGTCAAGGAACAAACCAGATAAAAATTACCCTTGTGGAGCTCACTACCCTCTAGATTTATCATGAGGGTAGTGTTGACAATAAATTTATATAAATTCAACCACATCTATTGGCAAAAAAAGATATTTACATAGTTTAATAATAGTTTGCTGTAATGCAGCTTTTCAAAAAAATCTGTTGTTGATATGTAGTTTTTGTCATATATTACACTTACTATATTTATGAGATATTTATATCCATGCGTCAATCAACAGGGGTTCTATTAATAGACTGTATAGAGTACTTTATTGGCAATTTAGGAGAGTTTGAGGATCATTTTGAGCATGCTTGATTTCATCCTTAGCCATAGTCTTTAAAAACCTAACCACCTGATAAAATGAACTCTACTGAACCAAAATGAAAATCTGAGATTGTTAGACAAAGGAGAGTCATTTAAACTACTGGAGCATGAGAATGACATGATGAATCCACATCTGGCCAGAGTAGTCTGGTAATGGGGAACAAGAGGTAATACATTCACATGAATACATATGGTCAACAACAGTGAAATTCACATCAAGAATTTTCTTAAAAACAGTTCATGAGCCACTGATATTCTTTTAAAACAGCCAAAACTTTAAGAGCCTGAGATTATAAATATTTATAATCAACTCTTGATCATAAAACTTAGAAGAAAAAATCTTGGCATACTGGCTTATTCTGACTAAAGGTTTATCATTTCCACATATTTTTCAAACAGTATTTAAAAAGAATACCAAGAAAAAACATTTTCAAATTTTGCAGTAATTTTACCCTATATACATTAATGACAATCATTTAACCATGTAAACAATCTTTGCTTGTACAATGTAAAAAAATTTTGACAGTATATAACCAGAAATATTCCAGTAACAAAAAGCTACAGATTTATGTTCCTAAGAGCAAAGTTAGGAAAACAAAAACAATAATTATACCAGTGATAAAGCACCAAGACAGAACTTTTTTGCACTTAGGGCGTGATTGGTTGTATTTAAACATAACCTCTACCAATAAGAAAACCAAAATAACTCCTTACTTGGCAACAACAACAGAAAGATAAAAGCAGATATACGGCGATCAGCAGACTGTTAAGACCCACTAAAACATAAAACAATAAAATCAATCATATTTGTTTCTAATTAATGAGACATTTGCAAAATATATTCTTGTCATTTTTCTTCCTTTTTAGTTCACTTTATTTAACTCAGATTGCTCTGTTTTTGTTAATCTGTTGTCACTCTAATGTAACTAAGTTCTCTTGAATGATGAGAGTTTGCTATAGTTCAAATCACTGGAGCTAGATAAACTAGCTCAACAATTTCAACTGCAGCTTACTCCAAATGGTAAAATAGACTTTAGCACTTTTAAATGTCTGTAATTTTTAAAAACTTTAGGCAACTGAGATAACTGTGTGTGTGTGTGTGTGTGTGTGCAAGCATGCATGCATGCACTTGAGAGCAAACCTGTGAGAGTAAGTGCTAACATAGAGTTAATCTTACACTATGACCCAAAGGGCTTGGGCACGCAGACACTAAATCTTCCCCCACAACAGACCCATGCCTGAGCAAGTACGGAGTTAGGAGCTCTCTAACCACAAGGTAGAATCAGTTCTAGGTTTGAAAACAAGACCAAAGACAAGGTGCCTCAGTCACAGTACTGGGGTTACAAGCAGTGATGGCCACTTTGCAGGCAGGATGTGGCTTGACTCTTCTTGCACTTGGAGGGCTTCCTTGGGGCTGCAACTTCCGGAAGGAACATTGTAGCAGCCTTTGGCACCACACTCGAAATGTCTTAGGGATCCCAATTGTGAGCCCGGGTATCCCTTCCTCCTGTTCCAAATAATTCTCTTAATAAAGATATTGTCCCTTGTGGAGGCTTGGCCAAAAGCCATCACTACCTTTCACTTCCACCTCAAGTCTCAGAAAGTCTCCTTCGTCCCTAAGGGGTCCCTGAGTGTGAGGTAATGCCACCATGCTGTGTGCTGTCTAGCAGTCACAGATGAAGTCAGGCAGTCCACTTATAAACTCAAGCAACCTAAATTCAACATTAGCCGGTTCTTGTTATCTCAGTAATTCTGTTCACTGAGATAGTTTCTCCACAAAATTTATTAATGTGTGGAGCAAAGAAAAAAATATATAGGTGGAATCTGATGGAATTTTTTAAAGTTTAGTTTTGAAACTCCTTAAAGGAAGGTAAAGGAGACATATTATACTTTCTATTTTCCTGTCCTTGGCTTTGAGGTAAAAAAAGCACCAAGATTCCTGTGAAATTAGTGAAAGGCTCTCCTTGGCCCTCCATCTGACAAGCATTCTTGGGAATTCCTGAGCCATCTACTTTCGAAATTTGAATCATATCTCTGGGCATGTCTATACAGCTCTTTAAGTCAGGTTACAAATCCACAGCATTTTTAAAACAAAATGACATAGCTGCATTCTTTAAATGCTAGTCATGAAATCATCACGAAAAAGAAAAATATCATGTTATATATTTCTGTAAGTCAAATAAAGTTCTCCATGTCTAAGGAGCTTTATTTGGTTTGATGAAGATATGTTGATAAATACTCCCAAAAGCACTTAGGGGAGCTGCCTAGAGCATTCTGTGGTTCGATATTTTATTCCAATGTTGTTCAGTTCTTAAGCTACCCTGTGGGTATGAGTTGTTTCATGAAGACCATCTGAAATGGGCATTTATTAAACCTCATTTATAATTCTGTGAATTTTGATCACATGAAGATAATGATCTAACCTGTCCAAACATGCAGCTTCTCTGTTTTCCCCCCATGAACTAAATTTGCTTCTTTAAAAAAAAAAAAAAAGTTAAACTTGAGGGTTCAAGTTAAAATCCACCATATTTTAAGCTACACTCTGAAGGTCCTATACAGATATAGCACAATTTCAAATTCATGTAGGCATCCATTTTTCTGGATTTTCCTATATCTACCCTAAATAAGCTTCCTGGACCCTAATATTTAGGGAGGAGTAAAAGGGTTTTCTATTGTACTGCACAAGTCCAGTAAATTCTGTCTTTCAAGGTTTACTCTTAGCTCAATGTTATATAAGCCCTACATGATGCAAGTATTTGGATAAGAAGTATTTCCAGTACAAAGCCCTTAGCTCTGTGTCATAAATAAATTTGGGTAAAACCGCAAGCCTTCCACTGAATCATCTCGGCAAAGATGCCCCATCTTCTCTGCAAGAAGCAACCTAGGAATCAAGGGGTAAAAAACATAGTCAGTGTCCATTCAGAAACACAGACACAAGATGTAGTGAAAAGCACGGATACCACTTACCTTTCTTTAGCCAGCAGGACGGACATTCCCACCAGTTTGGCAAACTCTTCTGAGGTTAGGGATCCCTTTTCTGAAACCTAATAGAAACACAAAGCAGAAAATAATAGCATCTAAGTTTAGCCCACATAGGTACAAAACTAGAAAGAATGTGTACCAACATACTTAGGAAATTATTTTCCAAATCCTGCACTGAAACCCACAGAATACTCATATAGAACTAAATCTTCACTAATGCTTAATTCTACAACAGCTAACAAACTCAGAATGTAGAAGAAGCTAAGAGATCATGAAGCCCTCCATAATGTAATAAAGGCACTGTGCTAAACCTAAAAGGAACTATTGGATATTCTGAGAAGAAACATAACAAGTTCTAATTCAGTTTATATTACTTGCTCCAGAGGGGAAACATATATAGATTTAATTTTAAGTATATCAATGCTGTTAGGTGTTTCATCTAGTTTAAAATAAGAAGTATAGTAAATCTGATTCTTTCACATTACACAGGTTCACTGTAGAAACTATAAGGGCAGCAATATTTCTGTCCCAGTGAGCAACACGAGCAGCTCAGTATGTAAAACCCAACTACACCACAGTGGCTTTTCATATTTCTGGCTTTTCATATTTCTTGCAGTGGTTATTTCATAAAATAAACAACAACATTTTATAATGTTGTATATGCAGGTATATGGGAAGGAAAAGTCCAATCATGGGTAGCATTCTGATAACAAAGTTAAAAACCTTGTCTTTAGACAGAGATTCACTAGCAAAATGAGCACCTAACAAATTCCTAAAAATGTTACATGTGTCAGTAAGTCTCAAAAGGGTTTCAACATATAATTTTGACTCATGTTTATTTATGATTAATGATAAACGGTGTTTAATCGGGTTTAGAAACATAACTTTCAGTCAAGTTAAATTCAGAAGGAAATGCTGACTCTCAAGCTGCTTGGCAGCATCCGGGTCTTTGTGGCAGCTCCAGTAGCGAAAGAAAACTAGGTCCACTTACTGTCTCCAAGGCTGAGGCCACCATTTCCTCTTCCTTGTGGGACTGAAGCTCAATTACCATGACGCCACTGTCAAAAACTCGGAGCCTAAAAACCACAGGAGGGAGAACAAAGTCCTGAATATCTAGGATCTTCAGAAATGATGAAGGTGCGATTATTTTTTTTTAATAATTTATTTTTATTTATTCATACAGAACTGGAGTATAAGGCAGAGGTGCAGGGTACAAGGTACAGAACTGGAGTACAAGGCAGAGAGGCTTCACTAGAGACAGAGTGGGGAGCAGAACAGGCTGACTGGTGAAGTACACTGCTGAGGGGAGCAGCAGGCAAGTCAAGAGCGGTCTGCTGAGCCATGTGGGTCACCTCCGGGGCCAGGAATCTAACTCGCACTGAAGAGGCTGTGGCCAGCTTGCAGTGCTGTATCCTAACCCGCTGTACCACCAAGGAAGGCCTGGTGCGATTATTTTTTACTTTCTTTATGCCCAGGTATAAGAGAAATATTAACACAAAACTACATTTAAAACATAACTACTGCAAGTAACTATGGCATATTTTTTAAAATTATGAACTATAATCTACATCTTAAATAAAATGTCTGGCTACTTTTTCTTTAAGCCTGTAGATAAGGGAAATATAATTTGCAGCTGAACATTTGCACTTCTTACTCTCCAGAGACTAAAACAATATGTCTAAGGGGAGGGAGGCTGGTTATGCTGACCTTAAAGGGAGGAACCTACATTCTTATCTCTCTGCCCCAAGTGGGCAGGCGGCCCACTGCTACTCCTTAGGCCACACACTGCCCTGGCTGGGAGCCAGGATGACAGAGGTGCTGTGGCAGCCACGAGTTCAGTCCACAATTAACATAATTTCAAGAGGGCAGTGTTTGGTTTGCCAAGCATGATGGCAGAGCTGACAGGCCTTTCCTGTCTAATTTGTGCAGAGTCGTAGTTACAGCTGGCAGACTTCCTGAGCTCTCTTACCTGAGCGGTAATTTCAGCGCCTCCAGCATCTTGCATGCATTCACTAAATCTTCTGGTGAGAGCAACTAATAGGGAAAAAAATCCAGTTTACACTGCAAATTAATAGAGTGATGCCATATAATTATAGTGATCACTAAAACAGATAAAAAATGTTTATCACTTATCAAGGGCTTTAGATGACTTAATCACTACAGTAAAAAGGATTAACAAAAGCAGAGCCATCTAATAGAAACATAATGCAAGTACTTTGAAAGTTCTAGTAGCCACATTAAAAAAATAGGTAAAATTTTAATACAGGTACTTCATTTAACCCAATAGATCAAGACATTCAACATACAATTAATATAAAAATTATTAATGAAATATTTATCATTTATTTTGTACTAAGTCTTCTAAGTCCATGTATACATTACATTTACAGCACATCTCACTTTGGATTAACTAGATTTCAGGTTCACTACTGACACAGTATCTTGCAAGTGGCTGCCCGTCTGAACCACACAACCCTGAAGGAACCGTACAGTGACAAGCACAGCTGGAGTCACACAGAGCGGCTCTGGAGCCAACCCAGGCCATGCCAATCCCTGCTAACCACAGTCTCTGAGTGCAGCCTGGTCATGTGGTTTTATCTTTGTAAGTCTCAGCTTTCTGAACCCCTAAGTAGCCTCCTCCCCACCCCCCATCTACCTAGGTAAGGATAATGTAAGTAGCTACCTCTGAGTTACTGAGAAGATGCATGAGGTAGCCCGAGCAGAGGTGTCTGGGGAACAGTGAGTACTATGGCGACAATTCAGAAAACACAGCAGAAGCTTAACTTGTGGGACTGGGGAGAGCAATGGGAAGATCTGTGTGAGTCATCTGAACTGTGGATACCATCTAACTCACTGCTAAGGCACAGTGCACAGTGTTGGAGGCAAGGATGTTGGGGTGATGAGAAGTGAAGAAGAGCTGCTACTGAATCACTCTGGGTTACCGCCAGGCACTATGCATCCACCTCAGCTAACTCCACACTTAACTATCAGAGACAAAAAGATACATCACGCAGAGCCTTATATGATACAATACAAATATAGAGTATTAAAGCCAAAAGACATCGATCACTCAATCTAAACCCTTCTTTGAAATGTCGAAAAAAACCTGTATTTCCAGACAGGTTAAGTAAGCCACTGAAGGTCACTCAGTAAATCTTTGGCAAAACCAGGCACAGTGTCTGTGTCTGAGACCCCAAGGTATTATTCTTTCCACTATATCCTGCTTCTCAAAATTGTTTGGATACTCAACTGTATAATAGGAGAATTTATATTATATCCAAAAAGTCTGAATTTCTTACCTCCATTCCTCGAGCTCGGTTTACTAAACAGTACACCTCTGTGAGAGACATTATTCCTCCTCGTTCCTTTGAAGTATGAAATTAAAAAATGTATGTTACAACTAGCACCAGTACCCTCCCTTAACAGAATTCATCATCAGAGTGAAATCAGAAGTCATAACATTTCCTAGGAGGCCTTTAAAAATAATACTTACAAAAAAAAAAAATAATACTTACATGGGAACCTATTTAGATGCCATGAGGCATTTCAAATTCAGTTAATGTCTTATTTCTGTTTTAACATTACTGAAATGAAAAGAAGGTTCTATACCATGTTTCAAAAAATGTGTTTACGTGTTTTAAATTATTTAAGCTAATAAATGAAAAAAATTATAGAATTAAATAAAACTATCACTCTTTTGCAACTTGAATGAAGCAACAATCTAGCAACAAAAAAAGGCAATCAGACATTCTGTACCTCCTGATGTAAATGTACCTTCTATGAAATATTCTATTCATAAAAAAAAAAAAAGCCTAGATATAACAGCCAGTTTACAGGGAAGCATGCTACCATATAAGTTAGCAAGAGATACTCTATAAGATAAATTACTAGTTTCTTCAATAAATAATGTCAGGGCAGGGGGAGGGAGAATGAGAGGGGAGAAACCTATGCAATTAAAAAAAAACCGACTTGAGAGACAAATCAGTCCATTGCAGTGTACACTGACTTGAACAAACCACCTGTAAGAGAAAGTGTGAATCCTAACTAAGTATTTCATATTCTCAAAATTATTTTTAACTTTTTAGGTGTGAAACTGGGTTATTATTATATCCAAAGGCATCTTTATCACTATAGTTACATGCTGAAAACCTTACAAAGTGATGTCTGGGCCTGGCTTTAAAATAAATTTGAGTGGAGGCTGGCTTGCAGGTGAAGCTGAATGACAGGCCAGTAGGGGTTCATTAGCCTACTCTATTTTGCCAGGTGTTTCCAGTATTTCCTAATATAAGTGCTTTAATAAGTAGCTTGATTGCCTCAATAGTGTTAGACTAGACAATCTGTATAATGAAATTACAAATAGTAGATTGCATTATCAAGACTAGATAATATGGAATATATCTAAGTACATAAAGATCATATATTTTCTTTTGAAAATAGAAGAAAAACCTCATGTCAAGTAGATTTAGAAACTTAAGATATCTGAAGTGGAAAAAGAAAATTTAGAAGCTCACTGACTAAGAATCTATTAGCAAGTACTAAACTAATTTTGTATTCCTGAAAGGAAGAGTAACATGTTGGTTGAACAGGAACCACATCATGAAAGAATGTTAACATTTCTGATGACATGCACATAATTAAACACAACTGAAAAAGGCCATTTAGGTTTTGCTTTTACCTCTAAAGGTGCCTGCAATATTCCAACCAGCTGTTTGGCCAGCTGCATGTGGTACTGTGTGCCAGAGCCGTAGGTTTCCCTGGTGACTGGGTTTGCTATCCCCATGCTCAGCAAATAGGATTTAAATCTGATGGTCTATGAAGATAGAGGAAAATATACAGAAAGAAGCTGTAGAATTAGTCTACCATTCCAACATTTGAAATTCTTCCAGCATAAATTCAATTGTATTCAATTATTTCTATATCTACCCTTTCTTTTGTTGTGTTTTTATACTGTAAATTATAAGAAAGTAATTTTCTAGTATTTCCTGTATAAATCTAATTACTATTCTTCTTTTTCCAGTCCTGGTATCTTATATTACATTTATTTCACTACTTTGATATGAGATTTAGATAATAACTATTCTATATTTAATGCCAACCAAATGATACAACTGAAAACTTAAAAAGGAAAAGGGCTAAACCAAATTGTAGACAATTATGATGAAACAGTTATCAAATGTATGGATATGCATAAAATAGCCACAGCCTTAGACATTTCAATCTCTGCTTTCTACACTTCAAAAAAAAGGTATATAAGTGACTTTTTCTTTTGCACTTTCATATATCTTCAAGTATTAAAAAATAAAATGCTACAAGGAAGCAAGCTGAAAAACCACCAAAATGTCACTGCATTATTTGTGATTTACTTCCTAATACCTTATAAAGTAACTTATTTACCTCATCTTCTGTGATATCACCTTGTTTGTCTTTAATCTTATTAGCAATTGATTTTGACAACTCCACCATTTCTTTAGCCTATCGAGAAAACAGCGAAAGATTAAAAAGAAATAATATCCTAAAGTGTTTGCTAATATATTTTCAAAACTGTACGAGTTTTGAAATAATTGGTATGAGTTTAATAGGTGTAAATAACATATACCTTGACCATGAGCTTGCTGAGGTCTTCAAAGGCCTGAAATGAGAAATGGTTTTTTTTTTTTTTATTATAGCCTAAGAATCAAAACACCTTAAGCAATGAACACTCTATTTCTTTCCGTATGAAAAAAATTTATAAAATTTTCTTATAATTTATGTAAATATTGTACAAGTACTAAACCTACCTTATTCTAAGAGTTAAATCTAGCTAAGAAACCATAAATTTCCCACAACAAATTACAAAAAGTCTAATTATCAAAAAGTTGCTATTGATTAGGCAAACAGAGATGACATAAATAATAGTTCAGACAGTATTACTTATAATTCTTGACACAAGTAAGAAAATTTGTCACTGTTTTTTTCCTCCAAACCCATTTCCTGACAGGAGGGCAAGAATTAAAGCATTGTCAAGCTTTCCTGTCTGAAAATGGCAATAGGCAGCTGCAGGAATACTTCTATGGGCACAATTCTGGCTTTAATAATAGCAGGTGTGAATTAACTGAGAGCATAAACCTCAACCTCTAACTGTTGACCAGATTATACTTGTAGCTTTGGACACAGTGAATAACACAAAATAAAAACATTCAAATGCCACTAAGACAAATCTAAATAACCTCCCCTCCCAAGTATTTAATTTGACGACGTACATCCATTTTGAGGGCCTATTCCAACTTAATCATACATATTTGCATGGTATAACTACTTCAGGTTACCAAAAGTATATTTCCATTGAAGAATATCTCATGTCTAAGTGATGTGCACAGATGTTATTTTTTAAAATCAATTAAGCACATATATTAAAGTGGGCCATCATGAGCTCTGGTGAGCTCATGCCAGCCTTAATTATATGCAGGAAAGTGTCCCCCATCTGCAAAACACTTTTGTTAAAAGAACAGAGTGTTGTATAAGATTCTTATGGCCAGCTCAATAAGGCTAATACTAAAAACAAAGGGGAATGTGCACACACCTAACAGGAATTTCCTCTGATAAACAAAGCCTTAAACACTGGATTCTTATCAGCAACAGCCAGCAAATGCAGGAAACCTTTTGTGGGAAACTCAGGGCACCAGCTCTGAAACCAAATCAATTCTAACATTTAAATGGGGGTGGGGGAGGGGAACAAATCATACAGCAGCCTAGTTTTCAGATATAGAACCCACAAACACTTTAGACAATTAAATTCTTACAATATACAGAATTTCTTTCACTTATGTAAAGAAAGCTAGAAAGAGAACATGTAAAATTTGTTCTATGGTAAATCTCTTTACTATATTTTCATAGATGAAACAAGAAGCTAAAGCCACTTCCACATGAGTTCAATTCCCGCCTGCCCCGGAGGTGACCACATGGTGTTTCAGACCTCTCCTGACCCACCCGCTGCTCCCCTCAGCAGTGTACTTCATCGATCTGCCTGTTCTGCTCCCCTCTGTCTCTGGTGAAGCCTCTAGCCTGTACCCCAGTTCTGTATACACAAATAAATAAATCTTTTTTTTTAAAAAAAAGAATCATCTATGAGTTATTTTAAGTAATTATTAAAATACAAAGAAGCTTCATTTCTTTTATTTCTATTTTCATTCTAAAATGTAGTATTAGTGTTTCCATCGCAGCCTCTATTTCTTTTAACAAGGCATTTCTCACACTGCAGAGAAGGCTGTTCCCCTGCTGAACTCTGGGCGTTACCACAGTACCCACAGCGTCACAAAGCACAGTGATAACTCTGCTGAATAGATCAGTGACTTGCATAACTGGTGTGAGGATTCAGGTGCCGTACACCACTCAATGAAGATAGATTGGAACAAAATAACATTCCATAAATTAAGGGGAACATTGCAAGCACCAACTTAGTATGCCCACATTCAAAAAAGGGATATGAATAATACACAATTAGTTCACTGCTGCCTGCCAGCTCCACAGGTATCAGATAAACACAATGACGTGGAAGTCACTGCAAAAGCAGGTAATGGTGACCTCTGGGTAGGAAACAGAGTGGTCACAACACAGTGGCCTAAAGCTGCCTGTAAATCAAGACACCATTAAGGCCAGAATGCCAGAACTTTATGGGGATAAAGGATTTTTTTAATGTCTCCAAGTCCCAACATAAAAACCACAGAGCAACTGGATCTCAAAATCAAAAACCCATATACTACAAAACTAAATGACATGATACCCACACACAAAACAACAACAACAAAAAAAACCTCACAAGATTGGCAGGTGGAGACAAAGACCTGCAGAACTGCATCTAGGCAAGAGAGAAATGGGGAAGCAATGGGGGTACACAACAGATCTGGGAATAAGAGAACTCCGTAAGACCCACAGGTATGCCCTGAACAGTGAGACAGACTAACCTCACCACTGCGACTAAACAGGGCGGGCTGGGCACATTTGGGAGGTGAGGGGGGTCACTTGACCCCAGTAAAGTCTACAGCATCTCTGTGCTCTTGAAACTGACCCTCTGGTCTTCCTTTTCTGAACAGGAGACCACACTGGGGAGAAACTACTGAGAGAGGAAAGAAGAAAAGGTCCAGATAAAAACAGGGATGGGAACAGGAAGTCACAATAAGCAAGCCTTTCTAAGAATGCATGAAAACAGCTTAAGTGTGAGCTCAATGGAATAAAAAAAAATTACCTTGACCTAGGTCTTCTTCTAAAATTTCAGGAAAATTAATTTCACATAAGAATTAGCAACAACAAAGTTATCAAGGTCAAATTCCACATAAAGTTATTAAAAGAAAAAGGGAAATGAGGAGAATAACAGGAGAGACAATGAAAGCATGTCAGGAAGACATGCTCATAGGTCAGATCAAAATTAAAAATTTTATCTCGTTATTGACAATTACAATACATAAAAACTTGCCTGAATTTTTTTGAATTTCTTCACCAAATGTTGAAAGTACATTATATAACTGAGTGAAACAACCCAGAATAACTACCACACATGCATATTCTAGTAAAATCACTAGACTGTACAGAAGTATATTCTAGTAAATCTTTCATATTCTAGTAAAATTACTAGACTTTATAGAAGTACCAAAATCTTTTGGGCAACTGATTTTTAAAGAGGGAAAATAGGATTGCTATCACAATTTAACAGCAACATTCATGCCACACAAAAAAATTGACAGTCACAGAATGAAGGCACTCAAGGAAAGGAAAAGTGAGCAACAATTTTAGATCCAACAAAACTGATTTTCATGTATAAGAAATACCAAACATGCCAGAACTCCATGAGCACTCTGAAAACTGTTTCAGAGGATGAGCTTCAGACAAGCAAAATGCATAGAGGGAGATCAACATAACAGCTATTGTATTCCATATACTGTTACTTTAAAACTCAGACTAAATGAGAGCAGGAAGGGGAAAAATGTGCGTAATGGCTGAATACTCAGTTGCTGTGAAAACAGAACACCTATTTTTAAAACACAGAAAAGCACATACAAAAACTCTTTTTAACTGTTTTCTAATGTTTGATGATGTAGTCCTGAATCTGAAGAGGAAGTGAACTCATGAGGCACTGAAAAAAATCCCAGCTCTTCCCACTGAAAAGGACTAGACATAATCCAATGGGGATGTAGATTCCTAGCAGGCAGGCGGTGGTTCTGTTATACTGTTGCCTACTTAAAAGAAACCAAAGCTTCTCAGATAATGGTTGATACTAGAAGGTACTAGAGCATTGTCACATCAGGTAACCAGGAGAATATGAAAGTTCACCAGGTCACATCACAAGCACTCAGGAGGCCAACCTGAGAGACTCCCACTGGACAAAGATGGGACAATTTGAGCAGTGGATAATAATTGGGACGGGTGGAAGCCTTCCAAATAAGTTAAAATTATGAATTCATAATAAGTAAAAAGAACACTAATCGGTCCTCTTTGGGGGACAATAAGGAGCCAATTTCTTTCTGATGATAAAGGAGAAATATACCTATCTTGCCTTCTCTATATGAACTATATCACTAAGTAGCCAAACAGTAGATGAAGGGAAGTGACTCTGAAATGTATTCTAGCAAGTGAAAATTAATCACAGAATTTCATCATTTGCAGCCACCAATGAACAACAGATGTGTGCACTAAACATCAACAACTCCTAACATCATAGAAAGAGCCATGATGTGCCTCCTCTAGTCTCACCAAACATGAGCCTGACCAAGTCTCTGGATCTAGCTATCAATTTGCAGGAAATACACAAGACCAAGCCATGTATAGCTTTAATATAAACATACACTCTTCAAAACCTTAACAGTGGGAACACACTTTAGGTCAAACCACTTTTTTGGTTCCTCAACAATTAATCTGTATTTTCAATTCATGAATTCAGAATAGGAATGATGATTATTAATTTTGTGTCAACTTGACCAGAACATGGAGTACCCAGGTATTTGATCAAAGATCATTCTGAGTGTGTCTGTGAGGGTATTTTCATCCTCAGTAGGTTTAGTAAAACAGAATGAATTCTTTTTAACTATAGTCCTGAGGGTACACATCATACAGTGAGTCTGTTGCAGGCCTGACAGAACAAAAAGTTGGAGAAGAAAGAATTCACTCTTCCTCTGCCTGCCTGCTGGAACTGAGTCATATCCTGCCCTTCAGCTAGGAGTTAACACCTTTAGTGCTCCTGGTTCTTAGGCCTTAGGATTCAGAATAGAATTTATATCACTAGCTTCCCTGGGTCACCAGTTTGTAGGTGGCAAACTGTGGGACTTCTCAGCCCCTATAGTCACTAAGCCAATTCCTTATAATAAATCCCACTGTGTGTATCTATATATGTGTGTGTGTATGGAGAGAGAGGTATAGAACTTGTTCATTGATTCCTTTTTTTGGAAAACCTTGATTAACTCTGGTATTAAGTAACTACTTGCAAATTTAGACTTTAAGATACAATCTTGAAATTCTAGCAACAACACTCATCAGTGGAATTTTATTTACAAACTTATGGAAACTAAAGAATTACTTCATAGCATTATTTCATAAAAATCCAAGACCATTTTTATATAAATGTGGGGAAAACATGATGTTTAGATGTATTAATTACAGATTAACTTGTTCTTTAAAAAAAAAAAAAAGATTTATTTATTTATTCATATAGAACTGGGGTGCAGGCCAGAGGTGCAGGGGCAGTGAGAGGGACTTACCAAGTGGGAAGCAGAACAGGCAGACTGACCAAGTACACTGCTGAGGGGAGCAACGGGTGGGTCACCTATGGGGTGAGGATCGAACTCGAACTGAAGTAGCTGCAGCTAGCTTGCAGTGCTGAGCTTTAACCTGCTGCACCATCAGGGAGGGCCTAATAAACTTTTTCTTAACAAGAGGTTTTTTCCCCTTTGTCTGAATTTTCTCATGTATGGTAAACGTTCAAAAACACATAATATATCTGCTGAGGGTTGTTCTAGTAGAAGTGATGTGTTGGTTTGAGCCACTACTGCCTCTGTGTCTATCCCCTGGGTGGCTCTCAGCACCCAGGACTCAGTCTGCCCAGGACCAGTAGCCAGAGAGCAGCATTTTTCTTTTACTTAATTTTTTTAAAAATTATTTTTGTGTATATGTAGAACTAGAGTGTAGGCCAGAGGTGAAGGGGGTTAGCTATGTAGTTCAGTAAATTCTCCTGTTCTGCTCCCCCCTCTGGCTCTGGTGGTCCTTTCAGCTCTGCACCTCTGGCATTTTTCTAACTAAAGTTAGTCAAATGTCCAAAATAATTGAACAGAGGACTCTGAGTGGATTAGTTATACTGTAGTTCTATCCTGAAATAGAAATATCTTGCAGTGACTCTATTTAGACTTTGGAATTTACATATAACAATCTATGATTAATATCATGGAATACAAATATATGTTTCTTTTTATTCCTTTTCAGCAAAAGCTTTTTAAAACATGTTTTGGCTTTATTATGCCAACCTGAAAAAGACCTGTTGAGTAGAATAAGACTGTGATTTCAGGCAAACTAAATCGATTCAAATGTATACAACTGGAATTAGTCACAGCTGTCTCCAAAAAAATAACCACAAATTGCTGGATTTGTATAATAGTTACCTCAGAAATGTTTTTGTCAGTTTCTTTTCTTTTTTCTTCCAGTTTCCTTTCAATACCTACAATTCCTACAGCCCTTATTCTTCCTGGCTGAAAAACAAAGTAGAAAATAAAACATACAAGGTAGAAAGGACACACTCTTTTGGAACTTCCACAGTAGGTTTTCAATAGTGGGAAAGGGTCCACAAAAGACCAAAGATAAACAGCATGCAATTATATCTAGTTTCCTTTCAAAACAAGTCTGTTTCTTTCCATACACAATATTCTTCAAATCCTTATAAATAAAAAGTGAACATATAATAAATGGCATGGTCTACTCTGTATATTAAACATAAATTTCTCTCTCTCGCTCTTTTTTTTTGTACTTTGGCAAGCAATGTACAATATATGCTTCAGATATTTAATATAGGCTCAAAGATGCACTAAAAAAGAGTCTATCAAAATTTTGGTACTTGACAGTTAGTACATGAGCTACTTTTACACATTTGGGTATCTTTCCAGATTAGTGATTAACACAGATTTTTATCACAGCCAGGTAGTGTGTCCTATCAAATGTCACAAAGACTATGACAATGGACTGCAGCAAATGGAGTATAGCTTTTATTACCCAAGAAGTACACTGGAGAGCAGTCATTTTCTTTTTACTAAGTATCTAACCGTCTACAGAGCATTAAATTAGGTGTTGTGAAAATGTATCCTTCTCCTCATATCATTATTTTGTTTCTGGACAGTTCTGTCATCCCAGAAATCTCTTTCCATAATGAAGATGCAAGGACAGAGCCAAAAATACTTGATTAGGAAACAGTTTAAGAAATACCTGGGGTCCTCTATTTGCTTGTAATGACTGAGAAACTGGCATAGTCTCCCATCTTCTCTGTGTCATTTCCTCTGATAAACGCCTGTAAAACTGTTACATGATACATACTTTAAATGAATCACTCTTGTACCAGTCATTATTTAACATTGCTTTAGCAGAAAGAGCTGTTCAGTCATTTGCAATAGGCCAAGAATTCGCAGACATCAAAGAAAATCAAAGGAAGTTCTTTTCTTGGATCAAGTTCAGAAAGGACAAAGAAAAAAAAAAAAAGGAACTGACCTTCTATATAAAGTCAGCTATTCTCAACAAAGAGATGAGTGACAATGAAATAAATAGACTTTAAACAATCCTGCCTATGTGGATTGTTTTCAATCTATAGGAAAACAGTCGCAGTGCCAAGAAAAATATACAATCATTATCCCCATAAAGGAAACAGAATACGTGTGTAGTTAAAATCTGAAGCCAGAAATTAGGGTCAAAACATTCCTACACTCACAAAATATCAACTACATTTCCAACTTCAGTGAGAATGACTTCAGTTAGTCATTTAGTTTAATGCCCACTATATGAGGCACTCTGGGTGGAGAACTCTAGAAAAAAGAACATAAGAAATATACGATCTTGATTGAGAAACATAAACTTGTAAATGGCTTAAGAATGCTTATATAGCAACCTACTCATAAAATACATAAACAATTATACTATGACAAAATTACTTTAGTGATTAGATTCGTTTGGAGTTAATCAAGCTATACCATTTGACTGAAGGATGATGAGCTTCCAGAGACTGAGGTAGTTTAACATTTCACACATTATATTCTGTCCCTTGAACCCAACCTAAAGGCTCAAGCCCTTCCTAGTAGCCTGAGGACATGACTTGGCCTATATCGAGCCAGTGCTGTTTCCTCCTGACCACACCCTCCAGCTTCCCAGCTCCACTGAAATCCAAACTTCATTCACATTCTGTACTGGTAAGACTTACTGTATTGTAAAAATGTCACTATAACAGTAGCACAGAATCTGCTATGTTGGACACGGTTGCCTTCCATCACATTCACAAACAACAACAAAAACATATACAAACACACATTTCTAGTCCAGTTTTGTTCACAAAGACATTTACCTCGATCTGGCCATGTTCTTTGAAAGAGAGTTTGATGTAGGAGTTCTTACTACTCTGGAATGGACCAGGTTCTCTGTGAGCAGGAGCTGGATGAAGATGAACCACTATTTTGGCACTAAAAAAGTAAATGCCATATTTAACTACTTTTTAGAAAGTCACTAATTTTATTTTCCTAACTTTTAACATATTTCAGGTCACTTTTAACATAGCAGTAAAGAACATCCTAAAAGAAATCCTTTAAAAGTCTGTGTTAATTAGCTTTTCAAAAATATTTCTACTTAAAATTTAAAGTTATAAACTAAAGTTCAAGTTACTAGCTATATAGATTAAATTAAATGTAGTTTTAGGAAATAATAATAATATAAATATAAATAATAACAAAAATTTGTAAAATTTGGGGCTTTATGATTTTGGTTGATGATTAGGGTTTCCCATGTGTAGGGTCATCCCCAGAAGTAAGCAGATGCTTATAATTTCTGCCAAAGCATGCTAATCACTAATTGAAAAACAAAATGTGAAAACTGATGTGTGTAAAACTGATCAGCTGACGTTTTACTAAAACTCCATCCAAAACTAACATTCTGCAATGTCATTTTGGAAAGTGCCATTCAATCAATAACATGAACGAAGAAGATAACCAACAGCAAAAACAATTCTCAAAATGTTGTTTTAAGAACACAAACTATTATATCTTTACAACTACTGTTATCTTCTGGGCAATTAAAAATACTGTTATTATTTTGTTGTTTTAAAGTCTACTCTCCCTGACTTAAGGTCTTCTTGGTGGCACAATGGGTTAAAGCATAGCATATGAAGCTACCTGCACCCACTGAAGCACAAGTTCAACCCCCAGCCAGGGAGCTGACCCACAGGGCGTGGCAGACCTCTCCTAGCTTGTCTGCTGCTCCCCTCAGCAGTGCATTTCAGTCAGTCTGCCTGTTCTGCTTCCAAGTCTGTCTCTGGTGAATGCTCTCACCGCAAACCACCCCACCCCACCTCCCCGCACACACACACCTATGGCCTGAGCCCCAGTTCTGTATGTATAAATAAATAAATCTTAAAAATAAAAAAAGTCTGCTCTCCCTTTCTTTTTCCCATCTCTTGCTCAGTAAACAATCTTTTTCAGAGTTGATAAAGCTAAAAAACTCATCATCAGGTATCTCAGGTACTTAGCTTAGCTTTTTCTCTATAACCGCATTACAACGTTACCCATTACTCAATTTTACTATGTTTAGGCACATGTGGTTGACTAAAAATGATTGTAAAATTGAAAAATGAGGGTGGGCCCATACTCTGTATAAGGAGTGCTTGGTTAGTGAACTGGGAGCAGCCTCATAGGGACTCTATGTTATTCCTCTGTAGCGAACACTGTTAAGTGAGATGAGCAAATAAATTGTGCAAGGAGAATGTTTGAAATGAACTGTCAAATACAGCACAAAACTATGACATTAAGGACAGGGTGAGGCCTCCCTGGTGGCCTCGGGGTTAAATCTCAGCGCTAGCACCACCATGGCCTGAGTTCATATACAATCATGGCACAATCATAAATCAATAAGTTAAACTATAATAGTTTGACAGGATACTTTTCTTTTTTAGTGAATAAAGATTGTACTATATTGAACTTACCTTTTCCCAATTCCAGCTGCCTGTTCTTCAATGAACACAATCTGGGAAAGAGGAATAGCCATGCAGTACTCCTACCAGGAAATCAATAACAAAGTCAATGAAAAATTCCTAACACCCCTTGGGAATCTGTATTTTATGGAGTAGCATACACCTTGGAGCTACTTAAAAAAAAAACGTTATTTTAAACCCGCAGGGATTACAATTGAGATGGAAAAAAAAATGTACAAAATGATGTAAAAATAGACTTATAAAATTTTAAAAAAAAACGTTATTTTGTTCTTTAAATATACTTAAGGAGAAATTAAACATTGTGAAAAATTGAACAATGATGTAAAACATATACATATAAAATAAAGAGGGCTCTCCCTGGTGGCACAATGGGTTAAAGCACCTCATTATGAAGCTCTCCAAAGCCACTGCAGCACAAGTTCAATCCCTGCCAGGGAGGTGACCACATGGTGTGGCAGACCTCTCCTGTACCACCCACTGCTCCCTTTAGTAGTGTACTTTATCAGTCAGCCTGTTCTGCTCCCCATTCTGTCTCTGGTGAATCCTCTCACCCACCACACCTCTGGCCTGTACCCTAGTTCTGTAAGCATAAATAAATAAATCTTAACATATATATATATACATACACACACACACACATATACACACACATATAAATATACACATATATAAAATAAAGTTTAAAAATGCAAATAGGGGAAACAGAATACAAACAATACAGTGGTGGCATTTTGCTACAGGGAAGAACATAAGAGATTCAAAACCAGTTGTAACTACCTTCACTTTCATGGTAAGTACATCTTTTTTAACCTCCTGCTGGTGTAGTGGGTTAAAGCACAGCACTGTGAAGCTATCTGCAGCATGAGTTCAACCCCCAGCCAAAGAGGTGACCCACATGGTGTGGTAGACCTCTGCTGTCCCACCTGCTGCTCCCCTCAGCAGAGTGTTTTCAGTCAAACTGCCTGTTCTGCTCCCCACTGTAATGAATCCTTCCTATTCCTCTGGCCTGTACCCCAGTTCTTGCATGTATAAATAAATCTTTAAAAAAATAAAATAAATTACTTATATGAACATTTTTTACACGTTATAAAGACTTATATGGAAAGCAAAGTATAAACCAGATAAAACCATTTTAAGTAGTATATAATACTGGTGATTTTTCTTTTTTATAATGTTTTCTACTTCCCTCTCACCCAATCCACAGCTTTCAACAGAAAATGATGATGTACCTTCCCCTCTATTTAATTTAATTTCCAAATTACTACAAATAACTGGCACTTAATAGGTCTAAGGATTTCTAAGTTAGTCTCTTAATATTATACTTATAAATTATACACATATAATTTATAAACATATATTTAATAACACCCATTCTTCCTAAAAGATTTCTTTCCTGAGTATATATTCCTTTTAAAAGAATCAAGCAGCATTAACAGTTTTAAGGCATGCATTATCAACAGGGGCAATACTGTCACTAAGGGTGCAAAAACTGCTCTTGGGGGACAAAAAAAAAATGTTTTAGATTTAGCATGGTTAATGGTCCTTCAAAAGGCCACAGCTCAGTATATAGCTTACATGTGTTACTGAAATTTCATGGATGTGGAGTTAGGAAAATAGTGAAGACATAATGTTACTTGTAACACTGAAGTACACATACTTTTAAGTGAAAGCTGTTGGAAATAAAGATATTAGCTCTATACACTGACATGCTCTCCCTTTCTAGTAATAAAGAAAGGAGGGTTTCTCTTCTAGTGGAGTGGCTTGGAGGCAGTTCTCAATACACAGAAAAATCAAGCACTTCATGGCAGATCTGGCCTCCAGATCTCAACAAGGGCCAGAGGCAAGTGGGGTGGGGAGGGGAATTCTGAGGATCTATGAGTCTTTTTTTAAGGACAACTAACAAATGATGGGATAATGACCTATGGAAGATTATGGAGTAAGATATGAGTGGTGTTTAAAAACAGGAGTCCCCGGCCCTCCCTGGTGGCGCAGCGGGTTAAAGCACAGCACTAAGAAGCTTAGGCCAATTCCGCATGAGTTCGATCCCCGCCTGCCCCGGAGGAGATCCACATGGCGCGGCAGACCTCTCCTGACCCTACCGCTGCTCCCCTCAGCAGTGTACTTCGTCAATCTGCCTGTTCTGCTCCCCACTCTGTCTCTGGTGAATCCTCTCACCCTCCACATCTCTGGCCTGTACCCCAGTTCTGTATGAATAAATAAATAAATCTTAAAAAAAAAAAAAAAAAACAGGAGTCCCCATGATTCTCGACTCAGTATATAGACTTTATTAGAAGTTAATGAAAGGCAGGGTTTTAACTCTATTCACAGAGATAATGTTGATACAGTATTGACATTTTAAAAAGAAGCATACTACATCAATTCATATTTCTGCCAGTGATTTAAAACTGAGAACAAATAGAAAAAAAATGGTATCTTACATGATTTTTCTGGTCTCTCCAAATTAGTCGGTGTGTACTAAGAAGAAGGGTCCCTGCATCAAATTTAATCTAGAAATACAAAATCATAAAATGTCATTAACATTCAATGTGGTCCAGATGTTGTTCTTCATAAATTACAGAATAGTAAGTTAATCATATAAATAAAAACTTACCATTAGGCTTATCACAAATTAGGCTTTTCACAAATTAAACAGAAGCTGTTATATACTATTAAGTCCTCTACAAATCAATGGGGGAAACAGCCTGTAATCCATTAAAGAAAGGGACAAAAACTACAGCAAGTTCACAGAAAACAAATTACAAATGACTCTTAAACACATTAGTAGGTACCCAACCACACCGATATAATAAAAGGGTAAGTTAAGAAATACAAAATCCCTCTTTTCATCCATGAAATTAGCTTTCTTCCTTCCAAAGTTTGGCAACAATAAGCATTCACACACATTGTGAGGGAAATCTCTATGGAGGGAAATTTTTAAATATCTACCAAAAATATAAACGCACATATTCTCTGATCCAATATCTGCACTTACAGTAATTTATCCCATGGGTAAGTTTATCCATGGGATAAATTTGCACAAATGCTTGTAAGAAACAAAAGATGGGAAAAAATTTAAGCATTCATCAACAGAAAAATGTACATCAACACAATGAATACTATACAGTCATTAAAAAGAATGAGGAGGCCCTCCCTGGTGGCGCAGCGGGTTAAAGCACAGCATTAAGAGGCTAAAGCCACCTCTGCATGAGTTCGATTCCCGCCTACCCTGGAGGTGACCACATGGC
>NW_004567111.1:50749224-50756016 GCF_000260355.1 Condylura cristata
AAAAAAAAATGAGTAAATTCTTTATGTCTTCAATGAATTTATAAAATTTAAGAAATACCTGTTAAAATGTGTGGTAAAATATGCATTTAGAATTGATGAAATGTATAGTATTCTCTACACAGAATAAATAAAAACAGCAAGATTGAAAGCTTTGTATGCAAAGTATTATGTACTTATATTTTTATACAAATACCTACAAATGACAGACATATAGTTCTCCAGGAACTGGGTGATAAAGACAGAAAGACATGAGGGTGATTTTCAACTTATTCTTTGTGGTTTTTGAATTTTTGTAATGAAATTGTGTCACTTACTCAAAATATAACTGTTTTCATCGACTATAATGTAAATCACCAAAAAAAAAAAAAAAGCCAGTTTCAAAAATAGACTTTAAAAGTTTCTATTTTCCTCTGAATTTGAAGTGAAACATATGTAAAATCTGGCTTCAAATGTTTTGGTTAATCTTATGTATGTAAAACCAAATAATTGAATTTAAGATATTGTAAAAGTTTTTTTTTTGCCAGTGAAGATTTCTTTTCCAAAATATTTATCAACTTGAAAGTATATGGTACTATATTAAAGCATATTAATTCCATATAAGAAACTCTGCTCTTTACTAAAATCCAAGCATAAGAATGAGGATTTAGAGCTGAAACCAAAGTACTTTCCATTGCTATGACAACTATCAAGATGCAAATGTAAAATGTTTGCTCTAAGTGAAGAAATTGTGTAATAGTTCCCTCTAGGTATTCCAAGGGATTATGAGCTATTCCTAGTAGACAAGTCTAGGCTGGTTTGCTTCTACCATTCAGAGTTGGAATAATGTGAACTCTTTAAGTTGATCTGACTTAGAAACTGAAACTCATCATTTTTTTAAATTTAACATTTTTAAGTTATAAAAGTGGTATATTGATGAAAACACAAAAAAAAATAAAGAAAAAGTTAAAAAGAAACTTTTGTCAGTATGTGTGTATGTTATGTGGGCTTCTATACACACTACAAGTGTGTGTATATATTAATTACTTATAAATATCATGATTTTAGATGTATATGAGACCATGATACTTAAACAGTTTTATAACTTGCATTTTTCACTGAGCCTTTCATTAGCAATTCCTGGCACTAATTAAGGCATTCTTAATTTAACTAGCCAATCCCTTTGCTGGACATTCAGACTTCTTCCAGTTTCTCTCTATACACAGTAATATATGCATAACAATACTAAGATGAGCACCTTCATTTGCTATAACTTTTTGTGTCTCTATCCCCTTAAGGGGAAATTCCTAAATGTGAAATGGCTAGCTGAAAGAAAATAAACACGTAAACCTCCTCCTTTATGCTGCCAATTTACCACTTCATACCCTAGGAAACCCACATTGTTTTTTTTAATTAGCTGAAGCTATAGCACCCTCTGTGAAATGAAACAAATGACCTGTCTCCACTGCTTATGGAAACAACATATTACCGGTCATAATAGGCCCATGGAATGGGCCTATGAAAACTGCCTGTAAAAACAAGCAGGCACACTTGTATTCACAAGAGGTCCAGGGTGCTGGGAAGAGCCCTGTGGACTGGTTTGGAATTCTAGCTCCACCAGTTACTATTCATGTGGCCTTGACCAGGTACAGTTTTGTCTCAACTATTCAGTGAGGGGCTCAGTTCTCTCCTTTGACAAGACCAGCTCTATTCAACACCATGCAAAGAATGCATCTGGCACTAGTGATGGCGGTGCTTTAAAGCTGCACGGTACACAGAGCAAAGCACAGGCTTTGGGAGTCTAATCAATAGAGATTTTATGCCTGTCTGTCCTGATAACTAGCATTGCATCTGAGCCGGTCACTTTCTCTTTGAGTGTTACTTTCTCATTCAGTAAAATCTTACTTTAAATGCCCACTGAAAGGATTAAATAATATGTCTCACTACAGGCACTTAGTAGTTATTTTTATTATTCAAGTTAAAAAAGATGTAAAAATAAAAGAACTGACAAAGCTAAACCAAACAAACCCTAGAACTATCACTGCAAACTTAATTCTGCCAGAGGGGTGGGGTGAAACCAAAGGAGGAAGTGACCTAAGGTAAAGGACTATGGGTCCTCTGACAGTGGGAGTGGTGTAGTAACACGTATCTATCTCCCTAAATAATGAATGGTGTACCCTACAGTGTTCCCTGGATGAAGAGAAAAAAAAATTTCATACCCACAATGAGGAAAATTCAAGGATGAGGAAGGCTCACTTTTCCCCCTCCAGGGAGGCCAAACAGTAGTCTAGACAGCCATCTGTGTGCCTGCCAGGGAAGTGTGTTCAGATGCTGAGCTATGGTGGAAGCAATCTGGACGGCAGAGCTCTCCCAGGGGGGCAGTGGAAAGTTTTGAAGGGAGTCTGATTTGATTAGATCTTAAGGCTGATGGGCAGCTTCCCTGAGGCTACAGCTCATGAGATCTGGAAGCCTTCCAGCAGAGGAAGGAAGCTAGGACACAGGACTTTCCTCCAGGAATCAGCCTGGGCCTCCACTGTAGGACAGACAGTTCAGCAACGACTGAGTAGGCCCATCAGAGGGTCCACAATGGTGAACAGGTTTATCTTAGGGCTCTACTCCCATTTTAGGACACCCACACCTTCCCCCATCCCATTTGTTAGATTAACTAAGAGTTCTTGACTAGGTCAAATTGTTCAACTAAGTTTTTCCTATGACTTCTTTTTCTTTAACACATATATCTACGTGTCTGCTAAAACAGAAGGAAAAAAAGAAATGGGAAAACAAGAATTTACTGATTAAACACTAGTTTTTCATATGTAGGCATTAATAGCTTTGACTTTTTATTGTTTCAGATACATCATAATTGTACTATGTCTTCCTGATTGCATATTGGAATTACACAGTACTACACAGAGTGTGGTGAACTGCAAAAGCATGACTTCCTGGAGGGAATCTTTGAAGACCAATTTATCTTTGTTTAGCATTCAGTTCTGAGAGTGGAAGCATGTCAAAGCCAGCGAGGGAAGAGATCTTCACTGGTTCCCCATTTAAATCAGATACGCAGGTGTAAAAGTGGTTAAATTTTTTTTAACTTGTCACTCCAATGAAAATATGCAAACCCAATTTGAGATCAAATTAATAAAAGTGCATTAAGGGAGTAAGTCTGAACAAACATTTCAGAAAAAGCCCTTGGTTCGTGAATTCAGCGCTATCTATGGAAAATGCCTTAGTTAAAGGAGATCCCAACACGGAGCAGAGTGCCCAGGCAGCTGTGTCTCTAGATTGCCCTGGAACCCTAGCTCACCGCCCCTCATTACCTCAGAGGAAGGAAACCTCAAGCTTCTGTAAAAGTTATGCATCAAGGAACGTGTGCAAAAGAGAAGGAAGTTTCATAAAACAAAACAAAACAAAAAACACCAGCAGAGAGTTACTGAAAACTGGGAACTCAAAATGCTGGTGAATAAATGGTTTCAATTTTCTTCTTTTTCTAATTCCAGTTTATGCATTTCATCCAGAACAGAAGTGTGTGGGTTCACCAAATGTTTAAATATAGCTCGCACTTTTCTTGATTTGCACACTGGTTTACGCTGGCATTGCAAGGCAAGGCCTATTACTTTACAAAACTAACGCTCAAAACTCCGGTTTAGAGTCATTACAAAAACAGAACAAAACAAACAGCCCTCAGCCAAAGCGACCCAAGGAGACACTGACACTTCCTTCTGGAAATCCTCGCCTGGTCCACACCAGGCTAGAAACCTTGCTCCCCTATAGGTTCCAAACCTGAGCTCCCCAACCGGGGGGGTGGACAACAGAAAACCACGCCGCCACCGACTCCGCCGACGGGCCTCGAGGTCGCTGGGGTGATCAGGTCAATGAGGGGTACGAGGGGTCGTCACCGCCGCCCTGAACGCGCCCCAGGCGCTCTTCTCCGCCCTCACAGGCTGTGTCACCCGGGGGACATCTCCGCGGGGCGCTGGGGAACTGCCACTGTCCGAACCCGCAGGGACGGTGCCAGAGGGGGGCCGACGCGGAGCTCTGGGGGCGCCGACCACCCCGGAGGCGCAGGGGGTCTAGTCGCCGGCGGCGGCGGGCGCAGGGGCGGGCCCGCAGGCAGGCGGGTCTGACCGAGCGCCGAGCGGCTGGAGAGCAGGCCGGGCCGGGCCGCGCGTCGCCCGGGGGGCCGCCTGGACCAAGCTGCCGCCCTACCTTTTCCTCGCCGTCGTAGATGCGCACCCCGCGCTGCTGGATCACCAGGGTCTCGTTGATCTCCAGGAGGCCGCTGGTCCACACGAACCGGTCCATGGCCGCTGCCGGGCCAGCCTCCGCCGCTCGCCAGCGCCGCCGCTCCCGGGCCGCGAGCTGAGCGCCAGACAGCCTGCGGCGCCCCCTGGCGGCGGGCGGTGGGGAGGTCGGCAGAGACGGAGCGTGGAGCTGGAGACGCCTGACTCCGGCGCTCTCGGCCGGAACACACGCCGCCCAGAGCGCGCAGGAGAACGCGGGCACGTGTTTGGAGCGCCCCCTGGCGGCCAGAGCGCCTATGACCCCGCCGGGAAGTCCAGCCCATCCTTGACCCTGCACCCGCAAAATCCCAGAGACTTTAAAGGGAACCCCGATTACAGCTTACATTTCCTTACTGCGCATTATTCTTACATGTGGGTACCATTTTCTGATCACTGTCCAGCATATTTCCATGTTCATTAAAGTAACTTTTTTACAAATGAATATAATGAAAATTTATAAAGAAAAATTTTCCCCAAATGAATAGTAGTTGTTTTTGTACAACTACTATTTATATAAAAAGACTTCTTTGTGCCACTCTTTTTCCCCCCTAAGATTATTTTTATTTGATTTCTCAGCCTTAGCTCCATCTTCTTAGATGCCTCCTCCCCATGAGAGTCAAGTGGAGAAAGAAGCAAATGCCAAGGGAAGAGAGACGCCAGAGGTACAAGTAATTGATAGCACCGATAGAAGCCCAGGGAGCAGAAATAAGGAAAGCCAGAGGCCAGGGACGCAGCTGCACGCTGTTGCACTGCTGGCGGATGTCTAAACCTTGTCTCAGTGAAGCTAAGCTGTCCATCACCATCTGGTTGTCTGAACGCCTTTGAGACACTCACCTTATTAGTACCCAAGCAGTCCTTTTGTTTCTGGACCTGTGACGTTCTGGACTCCTTCAGTCTTCTGCTGTGGCTGAATGTAAGTGAGCAATAAGGTATCCCTTCTGCTGTCTTATCTGAAGAAGAAAAATAGACTCATTTGATTTATATGTCTCCAACATTTCAGTATTACCTTAGGAATATTAATAAATACATAATAAATATTAATATTAATATGTTAATATTAATATTAACACAGACCTCAGTATTTCAGTAGTGCTCCCATAATTTCCCTGTGTGATGATTTCCTGTAGCGTCCATGGCGCCCATCCCATGTGCCAATCATCTATCTGCCCTCTAATTTTTTATATATTTTTTGTATATTGCCTTAGAAATGGAGCACCTGTATTTGTACCACAACTGTTTCTTTCCCCCCTTTGGAATTATTTTCTTAAAGTGTTGTTACTGAATTGAGTAGTCCTCGGTTCTTGACTATGAGAAGGAAAGAATTCAAAGTCACTTTCTGGCAAAGCAAAACTACTTGGCGATAGTCCATTACCAGGGCGTCGCAGTGGTTAGTGTTCTGAGAGATGTTTGCGTTCAGCATGGTGGGGTTTCATACGCTCGTGGGGTTGACAAATATAGAGATATCGCCCTCCCCAAGGCTGTCCAATTAGGGTTGTGCTTCTGTCCTTCCAGTGGAAGGGGCGGAGTTTAGTCCTTATTTGGCCATTGGTAGAACCACATGGCTGTCACCCTCCGCAATGTTAATTAGGGGCAGAGATCCGCCAGGGGGATTTAAAGTCATTCCCATCTCTACCATTAAGGTGCTTGGATGTTACCTGTGCCGCAGTATCTTTGATTTTTCCCACAATCAAGTCAATTATCTTAGGTGCTCCTCCCTGTTCTGTTTAACAGTATCTTCCTCAAATAGAACTACTGTCTCAAAGAGTTTGAACACATTTTTGAGAACCTGTTACATGTTGGGGGATCTATTTAACCAGATGCAGTACCACTGGCCAATGGGTCTTTTCCCAGGCCAGATACCCCCAGGCCACATTAGACAGTATTGTCTTGAGTTTTTGCTCCTTGTCAGCTATTTTATTCTCGTTTCTTTTTTTCATTTGGTTCAAACTATCTTTCAATATCTTTTATTTCTTTATTTTTTAACAACTTGCCAGTACTTATTTTTTTTCTTGGAACGTTTTTAATGTAGTATTGTAAGTTTTTTAAAGTAGTAGTGTAGTGTTTTTAATATAGTATTGTAACCAGACGACCAGAGTTCAGGCTACCAAATGCCAAGAAAGTAGAGACAGCTATTGAATCTTTAAAGTGTGCTTTAACCAAATAGCTGGCAATCTGGAAGATGGAGGGTTAGCACCCTAAAGAAACTGTCTTTAACTTTTAATGAAAAGTTGCCTTTTCATAGTGACTTGAACAAAGAGAGTTCAGCAGAAAGCTGGGCTTCACGACTGCCAGAAACCTTCATGTCCAGCCCTGAACTCCTGATCACTCTCCTGGACATCTGGCCTCAGGCTCATCCAGTGTGCTGAGGCTGCTCTTCACGTAGCACTGACTCCCTGTACTACTCCATATATGTCCTTGGGCTGGAAAATGAACTCAGAGCAGATAGGCCATAAACAATATTTCCTACCATACCAGCTTAGCATCTCACCTGATCTTCTCCCTCTCCAGTATAACTGTTCTAATATATACATATTGT
>NW_004567111.1:50756791-50789804 GCF_000260355.1 Condylura cristata
TCTCTGGTGAATCCTCTCACCCTCCGCATCTCTGGCCTGTACCCCAGTTCTGTATGAATAAATAAATAAATCTTTAAAAAAAAAAAAAGAAAGGAACTTTTAAAACCAAAAATTGAGAAAGTATTATTTAGGTACCAAAAAACAAACAAAACCAAAAAAAAGCCCCCCGCCCCCCTAAAGCCCAAACACTGTGGGACCAAATTGTTGCCCAGGTGAATTCTTTTAAACATTGAATGAAAAAAATAATTATTTTATCACCTGAAATTTTTCAGAGAACAAAGAAAGTTGTCCTTGTCAAATTCAGTTGAACACAGAATAGCAATTTCCTTTTTCTTCCTTCTCTAGTATTAGGTCTTTTTATTTACTTAGTATATTTTACATATAGTAAAACTTACCAATTTTTAAATGTGCAAATTGATGACTTTTTACTACAATCATATAACTACGGTCATTATATATAGAATATTTTCATCACCCCAAAGTTTCCTTGGGTTCCTTTCACTGCCCCCCTCTCGCTGTCTCCTGGCTTCTAAGAATCACCATCTGCTTTCTATCAGCATAGTCTTGCTTTTTCTAGAACTTCATATTAGTGGAATTATTAAATGTCAGTTTTTTGTGTATCTGGCCTTTAAATGTTGCCACATTTTTGAGCTTCATGCATATTGCTGCATTTATCAGTGTTTTTTTCGTTTTTACTGTTCAGTAGTCATCAGTTGTATGGCTATGTCACAATTTATTAATTCATTCATCACTTGCTGGTGATTCCCTTTGTTTTCGCCTTAGGGTTATTATCTGCTATAATATCTCTGTGTATATATGTACTTATTTCTCTTGAGTAAATGCCTAGAAAAATAAAGCTAGATCATATGGTAAATATATATGTAATTTTATAAGAAACAGACAAGCTGTTAAGAAAGTAACCATACCATTTAGCATTGCTACCAGCAGTATGTGAGAGTTCTAATTCCCCACAAACCTTGCTATAATCTGTCTATAAAAAATCAGCCATTTAATGCACAGTGAGAGGTATTCTATTGTGATTTGAATTCCCCTGATAATTATCAATTCAGTATCTCTGCATGTGCTTATATATTTTTTTCTAATGTCTTCTCTGGAAAGTCCAATTATTTGTTGTTGCACATTTTAAAAAATGTGTCATAAGTGTTCTCATATATTCTGGATAAGTCTTGTCAAATGCTTTACAAATATCCTCTATTCTAGCTTCCTTCTCAGTTTTCTGAAGTGTTTTTTGAAGAGCTAAAGATTTTCATTTTGATAGAGTGCAGTAACTTTCCTTTATAGTTTTATAGTCTTTTATAGTAGTTTTATGGTCTCCGACTTAAGAAATCCTTGCCTAACATTAAGTAACTTAGATTTTCTGCTGTCTTTTCTTTTAGAAGAATTATCATGGTGGCAAATCTAGCAATTTGTCAGGTTGTTTTATGCACAGTCTTAGCTTTTTGAGATCTCCACAGTATTCTTAGTCATGTCCCTTTTTAACCACTCCCACTTTAAAAATTACTGAAGTTAAGAACATAAAATTAGCCATTTTAAAGAGGACAGCTCAGTAACACCAATACATTCACATTTGAAAAAAAAATATTATATTTATTTATGAATACAGAAACTGAGGTCAACAGTGCAGGGTGGGTGAGAGGATTTATCAGAGACAGAGTGGGGAGTAGAACAGGCAAATATACTGAAATACACTGCTGAGGGGAGAAATAGGCGTGACAGGAGAGGTCTGCTATGGCATGTGGTTCACCTCCCTGGTCAAGGATCAAACTCTTGCTGCAGTAGCTGGCAATAGCTTGATAGTATTGAGACTTTAACCCCTGTGCCACTAAGGAGAACCACATTCACAATTTTGTACAACCACCACCTCTGGCAACCTTCAAAACATTTCCATCACTGCCAAGTTATTAAATGGTCTCTTCGCCATGTTCCCCCCACCCTGGCAATCACCAATATGTATTAGCACCAATCTGTGTTATATTTCTATAGACTTGTTTATTTTGAATACTTCACATAAATAAATCATATCATATGGTGACCCTTTGCAGCTGATTTCTTTAACTTAGTGTAATATTTGGGAGATTTGTGAGTTACTTTTTTTTTTTTTAAAGATTTATTTATTCATACAGAACTGGGGTACAGGCCAGAGATGCGGAGGGTGAGAGGATTCACCAGAGACAGAGTGGGGAGCAGAACAGGCAGATCTACGAAGTACACTGCTGAGGGGAGCAGCGGGCGGGTCAGGAGAGGTCTGCCACGCCATGTGGATCTCCTCCGGGGCAGGCGGGGATCGAACTCATGTGGAAGTGGCTTAAGCTTCTTAGTGCAGTGCTTTAACCCGCTGCGCCACCAGGGAGGGCCCCGTGAGTTACTTTTTAATTGTTATATTTTATTACACTTTTTTCAACTCTTTTTTTTTAATGGTTACGTATCCTCCATTTTTCAGTATGTTTAATTTACAATTTGATTTTTTTTTAAGATTTATTTATTTGTGCATACAGAACTGGGGTACAAGCCAGAGTTGCAGGGGTGGTGAGAGGCTTCACCAGAGACAGAGTGGGGAGCTGAAGTACACTGCTGAGGGGAGCAGCAGGCGTGTCAGGGGAGGCCTGCCTCCCCATGTGGGTCACCTCCAGAGCAGGGGATCGAACTCTCACTTACTTGGCTGTGGCTAGCTTGCAGTGCTGCATCTGTCCCAACCCATTGCGCCACTAAGGAGGGCCCTTTTTTCAACTTGTAATGGGAATCCCTAGTTACTTAATCCCTAGTTACTGAAATTTAGTAAATGATCAATAATAATGGGAGTATACACTGCAATGATGTCTTAGGGATAGTGATGGCTTTTGCCAAAGTTGGTCTTAAACATATACTAAAAGTGGGAAAATGAAGAAAGATCAAGAAAAAAATCTACAGAATACTCTAACTTTTTCATTAGCAACATATTACTTACTATAAGATTCTGCCTGAAGAAAAAGTCAGGAAAAACTTGTAACAGGATGGTCCCCCCCAAAAGTGGAGTTTCCGGTGCCCCTGCCCAAGGAAGAGTAGAGCTGAGAAGGGAAAGTGGAGAAGCTGAAGAGGAGACTGGAAGAAGGAAGGCAGGAAGGATGGAGAGCAGGAGACCTGGAGGATGCACATGGAGACATTTGAAGAAACTGCTTTGCTTCTTGGTTTGGACTGGTTGAAGCAGAGTTGGATGACAGACCTGTGGGGAGGTTAACAATGGCAGCGTTTATCTTGGTTTTGATTTTGCACCTTCAGTCCCAGGTGCTGGGCCCCTTCTGCGCCTTTCCTATGGGGCCCCACTAGGAGGTGCCTTAGACTTGTGGCAGGCTTCACAGCATCAGTGGCTCTGCTTTGAGCCAACCCTGTTTGGCTGGGTGTTACCTGTGAGGGGTGGGTAAGTGAGTGGTTTGAGAACTTTACTCTTTGTCGTTTCTTTGTGGCACACTAATTGTATTAAAGTTCCTTTCCATTAAAGGTCTTATGCACTAGAGTATGTTTTGTCTTGAAACTCTGTCTTGATGGGTGGATGGCATAACCTATTTAGAATGAACAAGTTTGGGGTTCTGAGCCCTCTCCCTGTCTTGTAACAAACTCACCACAGTTGAAAGCCAGCGGTGAAGATCTTCGCCTGACACAGGGAAGATAGAAATCACTGTCCCATTTGCCCCCTACGTATAGCCCGACTGAAACACTGCAGTGAGGTAAGTGGAGAAATATAAAGAATCCAGTGCTTAAACCAGACAGACATAGCGCACAGCGCTCCATCAATTCTATTCCCACCGTGTAAACCTTGCAGCTCTGATTTATTCCTCTGATCTTATGGAATGGGTGTCTGTGTGGATTTATTGAAGGTGATTATCTTCAAATGAGAACTGAAAGATTATGGCACCACCCTTAAAAACAGACACATGAGCTGTTTCCTCTTCCTGGGAAGGTGTGTAGCGGCATTCAGGACGGTCCAGCGTTTGACCAACCCTTGAAGGCTCTCCTACACCACAGCCTCTAACAAACCAGCTGTCCCGTACCCCGTAGTAGAATTGTTTACCGTTATACCAAAAAAAGCTGGGAAAGCACCAAAACTTGCATGTGGTGGGTGCTGACTTCGAGGGGTTCACTCTGTGAGACCTAAAGATCTTATGACTGTGTTTAAAAAACATAAAAAAAGGAAACATGTCATCCAGGCTTAGGGAGGCTCTATGTGTGTTAAATATGCGTGGAACAGAATCAAAGGGGCTTTTCTTATTGAAGTATTCAAGGCACAACTACAGAGTCAGAAAGCTAAATAAATAGTGAAGATTTTTTGAGTAATAGAAAAAAAATCTAAAAAAAAACCCCAAAAAACCAGGCACACGAGATGGCTACAAGTGGCATTTTATCATCACAGAATTATGGGGAGGAGATTTCTCTTCATCTCATCCTCATGCCTACCCACCACCCCATTTGATAATTGGGTAGTTACAAAGAAAAGTAGACCCTTATTTCACTTCCCGTTTGCAGGCTGGACAACATGGACAAATAACTTGAGTCCATCAACCCATCTGTGAAATATGAGATAGCCACATCCCCTTCGAGCAATGGTGCAGCAATCAAGTAATATTTGTGAAAGGGGAAGACACGCGCTTTTTGTACGGTAGCCGTTGTTTAAACCCTCCTCCACACCGAAATCGCTGACGTTTAAGAAGTGCAGCCAAGCATTTTTCCTTTTTGCCTTCAACGGACTGGAGCGACTAAAGACTAGTCCCTTGTACAACTGCAGAACAGAGATTTAGCAAGTCGCAGCTCCGCCCCCTGCAAGTGCAAGACCCAGAGCCTTGTTTAGGTTTGAAAACCCAGAGCCTCAGCGCCGGGCGCTTCAAGACCGGCCCCAGGCCCCGCCCCTCCACGCCTATTGGCCCATTCAATTCACGCCGTGCACCAATGGGCGGTGGCGGCTGGCGCGCAGTCTAAATGCCCCAGCGGCGCGTCGGAGCGCTACGGTCTGGGCTCCTCGAGTGCCAGGTGGTGGTGCGAAAGAGGCTGCCTCCGACCCCGCGCGGTGATGAGCACCCCGACCGTGCCCCGGGACCTGCAGCTGCCCCCGAGTCAGCGGGGCGAGTCTGCGTTCAGAGGTGAGGGCTGCGAACCGGCGAGCGGTCGTTCGCCTGCGGACGGGGCCGGGCGTAGGGAGCGCCCGGGCTGGGCGGTCGGAGCCGGGGTTGCCTGGGCCAGCTTCTGCCCTGATGGCGCGTGTGAGAATCCTAAACGGGTCGCTCGGCGCCCGCAACCGCGAGCGTGGCGATCAGAGTGGTGCCTGCTGTGCGGCGTTGGTGTAAGGATGTAGCGCCTCGCCTCCCGTCGCTACTGGCCGGGCTTGGCCCGCCGGCGGTGATGACGCGCCGACGGGCGGAGTCCGTTCGGCGAGGGGCTTGTGGAGCCCCCGGCCCGGGATGGGGGGCGGGGCCAGTCTCTGTCGGGAACTCAGTGCGCCTGCGCAGAACGTGCGCGCCGCTGGAGTCGGGAGCAGGTTCCCGGGGAGCGGGGCGGTCCAGATGCTGGGAATGTTATGCTTTGACTTTATGGAAATAGCGAGTTGGCTAGGTCTTCAGAAGTACCATTAGTATTTCTTTGTTCTCTACATGGGACAACTAAAAATGAAATGTCTCGTCTTTACCATTTACTGTAGTTTCTTTGGTTTTCAGTAACCTGTTGAAGATGATGTTATCCCTTTTTAACTAGCAGATGATAGTGTGTTTCTTATGCTCAGTGGTTGTAGGTATCTAATGCTAAATCCATGGAATTATTTCTCAAAAGCTATAGTGAACTGGAAACTTTTCATATACAAGCCATGATGTCAGGTGCTTCATTTTTGAAAATAAAATCTTTATTTAATCAATATTTATTTGATACTGTTCTAATTATTGTTGGCTGTTGACCTTTGTTATTTAGAGCAAAGAAGACAAAAACTCAAGGAACAGCTGTTAAAAAGAAAAACTTTTTTTACATACAAACAGGACAATCAGATATTATCCAGGTGGGGTTAAATTTATTTCATTTCAGTTCTGTGAAAATGTACCAGAGTTGTCCTTTAATCACTTCCTAGAGGGACAGATATATTATACTATAGTATTATAGTATTGTAATGTTAATTATAATATGTAATTTTTATACTAGTATACATAGTGTATATGTCATGGTATATATCATATATATCTAGTGTACATATAAATACATATATTAATATACAGTATATGTTATACAATACAGGAGGATGAGCACATAATCACAGGAACAACCTTCCTGAGTAGAAAGGATGGAGACCACAAACAGAGAGTTTGACTCTGAATCAGCATGATGCCAATTCATCCATTAAACAGGAGGAACAGCAGAGTATATGAGAATAGAGACCTATAGGCTGCTATTATTTGGTGGGGAAAATATAAGCTACTTCTTACTAAGACTGCTTCTAATTTTGTCAGTGAGGTTACATTCACAGTATACTATACATACCCAATAAAGTGCCTGATAAGGTATCATCTTGGGAGCAAACTGCATTTCAACTCCCTCACCCCACATGATACAGGCCAGAGAATCCTATGAAGAATATCTACTACCCAGGTAGTAAACACAGGAGCTTAAACTGGGGAGACTGCTATGCTCTCAGCTACTGGCAATACCTGGGAGGAAGAGAAAAAACTTACACTTAGAAAATAATTACCATGGTGCCTTGGTTAGTGGGCCTGCTTTCCTCATTCAGAATGCATATATAAGCTATTGACAAAATGCCATGTGAGCATATGAGCAAATACATGTGAAAGGCAATGTAACCAATATTTTGTTGTCTCTGAAATGTACATTTTTTTCACTTTTCAATATCTCTGAACTTGAGAGCTATCTTAGGATCAGGCATGTCAACCTTTTAATCTCCTCATAGTATGCAAAAAACATTGTATTTAGTAGTTAAGAAAGCTTCACAGCTTGACTAACCCATCTATATCTAATGTAGAAGCATTTAGGTCAAATACTAGAGGAAGTATTTTCTTTGGACATATATTCTAAATGCATTGCTATCTAGAAACTAAAGTTTATATTCTTAGTACATTAAGCTGCGTGTGGTAAATTTAGCATTTTTTAAAAATAATAGTTTATTTTTACATCATTTTGTTCCTTTTTCCATCTCAGTTGCAATTCCCTTGGGCTTCCCATCACCAAATCACCCATGTGCCATCACCATAGTCCAGCGCATTTCCCTCCCTCCACTGTTTTTGATCCCATTCCCCACTCCACCCACAAAATGTCTCTGGTTCATCATTATCATTATTTTCTTGCATGTTCCGTTATATTCCTGCTATGAGAGAATTTTAGCATTTCTTTTGGGAGAACTCTTTAAAATAATTTTTTCACTCTAAGTCTTGTTACTAAGTATTTACTGAGCAAAGTGTTGCCTAAAAAAGGTTTTTGTAGTTTTTTTAAAGACTTGTTTGACTAAAAAGATGATTTAGAATGAGATTATCAATTGGTTTTAAAATATTTATGGGCATGTTAAGATTGAAGGAATAGCTTTAACTTTCTTGACATCTTGTTAACATTATGAAATTACAGTATAAATCTCAGTTCAGTTGCTGCCTCAATTTAAATCTAAGGAATTCAGTTAATTACATCTTTCCATCTCTTCTTAAAAAAAAAAGGGAACCTCTCTGGTACAGGGTTAATTTTGTTATTTTTTAATTAGGAAAGACCAGAGCGTGATGACATCCGAGAACTGGGTGCAAAAAGAAACACAAGTTCTGAAACTTAATACCAAAATGGTAAGCTATGGACATAACCCTCATAAACTTTACCTTTTCCTAAACTCTTCCTGAAAAGAAAAAAAAAAGAGTTCTGAAATCTGAAATACTGATTTGTCTTAAATACTCTTTTAGGCTGATAAAGAAAACTTTGGTAGACCTATCGTGAGCAAACATAATACAAGAGTGGAAAAAAATTGTATGCCTTTAAAATCTTCGAATGAATTAACCAATTCAAATATAGCAATTGATTCACGTTTGGAGGATAATAATCAAGCTCTGCAGTTGCCAATTAAAGATGACCCCCACGGTCAAACAATGACATTAAGCCAAGCATTTCACCTTAAAAACAATAGTAAAAAGAAACAAACATCTACAGAAAAACCAAAGCAAGATGCTACCGTGCCCAAGAAACCTGTCCTTGGATCTTATCGTGGCCAAATTGTTCAGTCTAAGGTTAATTCGTTTAGAAAACCTCTGCAAATCAAAGATGAGGGCTCTACAACAAAGAAACTTTCAGCTACTTTCTCTAAAGTTACAAAGCCTCAGCCTGTAAACACCAGCAGTGTAATTGTGAAAAGTGATTGCCCTTCAAACATGACCACTACCACTAAATTTGTGAGCACTACATCTCAAAACAAACTTGTGCGACCTCCTATTAGAAGTCACCAGGACAAGAAGCATGACACCATGAAACAGGGCCTGGTGAAACAGAGCGTGGGTAGAACCTCTGCCAATGTCACAGTGCGGAAGGTGCCTCGGGAAAAAGAATTACCACAATTAAATACAGTTGTATCTAGTTTCAAAGTTAGTTCTTCTCAGGATCTAAAAAGAAATAATGCACTATCAAGAAACATGACATCTGAAACTGTCGTCAGGCCTGCGGCATCTTCTAAACTCAAACTGATAGAAAAGTCAAAAACCATTGACCAGCGCAGACATACTATAGCAAAAACAACTGTTGATAATAGACTGGCTCGGCCCAAAGAAACTGCAGAAGAGAGAAAGTAAGTACCTGGAATTTTATTAGTTTAATTTTTTTTTTTAATATTTATTTATTTATTTGTACAGAACTGGGGTACAGGCCAGAGATGTGGAGGGTGAGAGGATTCACCAGAGACAGAGTGGGGAGCAGAACAGGCAGATTGACGAAGCACACTGCTGAGGGGAGCAGCGGGTGGGTCAGGAGAGGTCTGCCACACCATGTGGTCACCTCCAGGGCAGGCGGGAATCGAACTCATGCGGAAGTGGCTTTAGCTTCTCAGTGCAGTGCTTTAACCCGCTGCGCTACCAGGGAGGGCCCTAGTTTAATTTTTCAATTGAAAAAACACTTTTTAAAGTAACTGGTTTATAACTACATATATAGCATTATAGTTTAACATATATACTGCATTGCTATCTCCACCAAAAGTTTACAAATTTTTTTTTTTTTAAGATTTATTTATTTATTCATACAGAACTGGGTTACAGGCCAGAAATGTGGAGGGTGAGAGGATTCACCAGAGACATAGCGGGAAGCAGAACAGGCAGATCAATGAAGTACACTGCTGAGGGAAGCAGTGGGCTGGTCGGGAGAGGTCTGCCACACCATGTGGTCACCTCCGGGGCAGGCGGGAATCGAACTCACGCGGAAGTGGCTTTCGCTTCTTAGTGCAGTGTTTTAACCTGCTGCACCACCAGGGAGGGCCAAGTTTACAAATTTTTAATTTGTGAATTTGATTTGTAATTTCTTTGAATGTATTAGAGTATTTTTGGATGTGGATTCTTTTCTGCCTGTGCTGACAATAGTAATATGACTTAGTTTATCTTTCATTTGAATATTGTATAATTAAAATGTTTAATGAAATAGGGAAATGTTTTTTAACCTCACTCTTTAAAACTACATTCTTGGGATTTTTAAGCATATAATAAATTGTATTTTGTATTGTATGTATCAGTATATTTTTCTTTTTCTTTTTTTTTTTTAAAGATTTATTTATTTATGCTTACAGAACTGGGGTACAGGCCAGAGGTGTGGTGGGTGAGAGGACCCACCAGAGACAGAGTGGGGAGCAGAACAGGCAGATCAACAGAAATACACTGCTGAGGGGAACAGCGGGCAGGTCAGAAGAGATTTGCCACGCCATGTCAGCTCCCTAGCTGGGGATCAAACTCGTGCTGCAGTGGCTTGGGAGAGCTTCATAATGTTAGACCTTCAGCTGTTAGGTCACCAGGGAGGGCCCATATCAGTATATTTTTAAACTTATGATCTGTGAATGTGCCACTAGCATGGAACCCCTTAAAAGGCCTGAAATACTTTTTAACTTATATTTGACAATATTCTATCATCATGTCACAGAAATGCTTATGTACTACTTCTAACTGCAGAGCTCGTCTGAATGAGTGGAAGGCTGGCAAAGGAAAAATACTAAAGAGGCCTCCCACTGCGGTGGTTACTCAGTCTGAACCTGAAGAACGAAATGAGAAGCCAGTTGGGTCCTTTTGGACTACCATGGCTGAAGAAGATGAACAAAGATTATTTACTGAAAAAGTAAACAAGACATTTTCTGAATGCCTGAACCTGATTAATGAGGTATCTTTATTTTACATTTGTATGGCTTTTTATAGTTTATAAATATTGTTATGTTGTCAATTTTTGTGAGCAGTATGAATGGTACTATGTTGATTTAATGTTAATTGTGAGATTATTCCTCTAATCTTTAAAGGATTGCATTTTCTTTTTTTAAGATTTATTTATACATACAAAAACTAGAGTGTAGGCCAGAGGTGCAGGAGGGTAAGAGGATTCACGAGAGACAGAGTGAGGAGAACAGGTAGATTGACTGAAATACACTGCGGAGGGAAGCGGTGGCCAAGACAGGAGAGGTCTGCTGTGCTATGCAGCTCGCTGGCCAGGCTGGGATGGAGCTCATGCTGCAGTGGTGGTTGATAGCTTGATAGCACTGTCTTTATCCCCTGTGCCACCAGGGAGGCCCAGATTGCATTTTCATTGCATTTGTATATCAAAACCAGAAATTTTTATTCCAGTTGTAAATAATGTATTCCTCTAAGATGTTAATGTACAGTGGCAGGAGAATGGGACCTTTACCTGTGTAACTTATTTTTCATAGATTCTTTCAGTACTTTTCACACTCATTTTACTGGACTAACAACACAAATTACTAAGCAGTAGTTATCACAGATTGAATTAAAAAGCCAAAATATTTGCAGAAAGAACCCCAATAATCTAAACTGATGTCATCATGGTCTTGGACTTATTGTAGCTGTATAATTTAGACCAAAATCAACTCAAGAATTGTCCTCTATTCCCTGACTGCTCTTTAATTTTGCTTCGGTCACCTACTAGTATCTCAGATATAAATAGCATTGATTTCAAACCCAGCTCTAGTCTTCATAAACATCTTTAAGTCTTTTTGTAATTCTGAGGACCAATTAAATAATTATAATCTGGGAAACATTGATTCAAGTCTTGTTTTTGCTCTACTGAGTTTTTTTGTTGAGATTATGGAATTTTCCTTTCTTACTATTTAACTATATGTAGCTCTTACTTAACAGATCCCTTTTAAACTTAGGGTCAAACCTGACAAATACAAAATAAATAACCTGACAGCATTCTCACAAAACATTTAGTAGGTATAAAAATTCTAAATAAATGTTAACATGTAGATTATTTCCACTATATATAAGAAGGTAAACTTTGAGACCAAGTAGACTATTATTCCTGTTTTTCTTATCTACAATTTCATTTTTTGTTCCCTTTTTTCACTTCTTGTTAGCCATTCATAATAATGGAGTAATCCAGAGGATAATAGTGAATATTTTTATGAAGTTTTCTGTCCAGTCTTATCACAGATCTTGATTAAAATAAGCTTATTTATTATTATAGTTTATAGATTAAAAGATAGTATTCATTTTATTTCTTGCTTTTTTTTCCCTTGCTATGTTAGGGATGCCCAAAAGAAGAAATACTGATCACATTGAATGACCTCATTAAAAATATTCCAGATGCCAAGAAACTTGTTAAATATTGGATATGCCTTGCACGTATTGAACCAATCACAAGTCCTATTGAAAATGTTATTGCAATCTATGAGAAGGCCATTCTGGCAGGAGCTCAGGTGAGATTGAAACTCATGGACATTTTTTATTACCTGTTTTAAGTATAAATGATTCAGAATTAACTTGGAACACAACAGTTCCAATTGATAGAATTGTGGCTACATATGTAATTGTAATGATTGTTTAAAGACTAAGGATTGCATTATAAAAGCTGCTTCTCAGCTTTCTAAAACTTGCTCATGTATGATGAGTAATCAGACATTAACAAATGGATATAAGCTGAAATACACATTTAATAAAACTAGCTGTAAGAAATATTTTAATACAGCTTGCCATTGGTGCATTTTTTGGTTGAGAAATCTGGGAAACTGAATTTTTAATATTGAAATTTGTTGAATACAAAGCAAATGGAATTAACTTTGACTTATTAGCAAGTTCTGATGACTTTGTAAAACAACTCTTTGACTTTAGGAATGAACCGTTAATGTACTCACATTTATATACTATTTGTTTATTCCTATTCTTGTATAGAAATTACAAGAACTAGTTTCTATAACATTGTTACCACCATAGTGAATTTCTGTCCTCTCACCTCTTCCTAGTATGTTGCAACAAAAAGTCTCTGGTATAGCAAAAATTGTTATCCTGACTTTTTTTAGCTTGGTTGTTTTTTGTATTTATGGGTAAATGTGCCTAAAATGTATTTCCTTTTAACAAAGTTTTTCAAGAATACATTTACTTAGAGATTATTTACAAAGAGTTTTCAAAAAATTCTTTTTAACCTTTTTTTAAGAAGCTTATGTTCACTTTTGTCTCAGCAAAGCCAGTAAATGCTATTTGACTTTTCACCTGAATCAGAAGTTAAATATTCAGCAGATAGTCTCAGTGGCTGTTAGATATAAAACACTTTGCTGAAGGATACCTATCTTTCACAGAATTCCATATGGAAAAGAATGTTAGGTCCTACTACATTGAAGCAGAAAAAACTTAACACAATTTATGGCAGTATAACTAGGACACATAACTGGGTGCAAGGCTTCACTTAGAGCACAGTAGTGTAAAAAGAAATATGTTATAACAGAGCAGAAACTAGAAAACAAGTATCAAAATTAGTGCCCCCCAAATGAAAGCTTAATGAGTAGTCAGGACTAAGTTGTAGAACTAAAATCAAAATTCTATCCCTTAGGTTCATTTTTATTCTATACATTGGAAAAGAGTAGTTTTTCAACTTGAATACCCATTCTGAAAAGCCTAAGAACTACTGCCTTATTTTAGAAAAGGAAGTTTTGGTTTCATATTTCACAGTTTTAGCATTTTCAACTTGGATAACCTACTTAATGTTTGAAAATACAAAACTTACCTGGTCTGCTTTCTTCATTTAAAAAAAATTAAGCCTATCGAAGAGATGCGTCATACAATCGTAGATATTCTAACAATGAAGAGTCAAGAAAAAGTTAAATTTGGTAAGTTTCTTTGTTTCCTTCATATGAATTGTGATTTTATTAGATGTCTTTGTTGAATTATTTTTCTTTTATCTTTTTAAACTTCTAAAATTTTTAGTTTGTTCCTTTCCACATATTTCTGTTGCCCTATCTGTGATGATCAGTGGTTTTAGGTAGTTTAAAGAATTTTTAATCAGGAGATCTGATTAAAGACCCAGATTTGTCATTGAATATCACTAAGTGAGTTAACTTACCTCTGCGGACTTTTAATTTCCTATCTTAAAAATAATGTAGTTTTGGGGAAGGAGGAGAAATGGGAGAAGGAAACAAAAGGCCTTTTGATTGGATGATTTTTAAAGACTTTCACCTATTAAATTGTGTTATCTGGTCCATGCTTCATTCAGGAGTCCTCTTTGCCAGGGATAGTAGATAGAGATGAAGTAGGTTCATTAGCTGTTACATAAATAAAATATAATTGACTTCTAGATTCAGAGATTAGGTTGTATCAAATACTTTGACATTTTGCAAGAACTATAACTCCATGCTTATCTGTAGATAATGTTATTCTGTTCCTTAAGATTATTGAGACTACTGAATGAAATAATATATGTAAATGTCACTCTCGGGCACATGCTTAGCCATTATTATTGTTAGTTAGCTGGGAAGAGAGAAGAAATGACTACATAAAAATTGTTTCCTTGTTTGAGTCATTTCTAGTTTTGTTACTATAATTGTTTATCACCAAGCAGCAAATATGTTTAGTTTCTTGATTTATTTTTAGCATGAATCAAATGGTCTGTACTTTTCTAGACTGTTGATACATACTGCTAAATTGCTTTCCAGAGTAATTAAAAGTACTTTATTCTCAGTACACAAAATAAATTTAGAATGTAGAGATCTAGGTTATGAGCTACACTTGAAATAAAATATAAAATTGTACTAATATTCTAAATTGTGTTACATATTAGTTTTTAGTTATGGTATTTTAAAAAGACCAATTTAATGGAATTAATTAGTTCATGACTTATCATGTGTGCGGAAATCTTGTTTCTATTGGCTGTGTGTGTAGTTCAACAAAGAATATTTCAATTTATGATTACTGTTAATGTTCTTTGGGGAAACATACAGGTGTATGCAGTCTGACCTTACTGATTATATTTAAAGAAGGAGCTTGAGAAACAATTTTGGGAGAGGAGGAAAGACTAGTATACCACAAATCAAAGGAAGAGAAAGTTGTAAGAATAACCAAATCCTGTGCCTAGCGTGCTAAAGGACAGCAAGTGCAAATAAGGATTTCAGAAAGAGTCTTCATAACTCTCACTGGCTTGTAGAAACCTGTGGAAAGATAAAACCAGTGTTTAAACCTGGTTCAGTTATTTCTCCATCTTATTTTTCCTTAATAGAATGACACTAATTTGTGGGCATCTTTTCTAGAAAGTATATTTTTCTTTAGTTGTAAAAAGAAATGTTATCTGTAAACTCTTGTCTTTATGGAATGTCTAATTTTAAGTTCCAGATAGAAAATCAAATTTACAAACAATTTGTAAATTGCAAGAGAACACCATTGGGAAATGCAAGACAATAATAACAGATAAATACCACTTGGCTGTTTCACCTCACATGTCTAGACTTGAATGTTTTGTTTCTCCCTAAACTTTTTCTTCTTTTTGGTTGCCTCTTGGTGAATAACACTATCTAATTCTCCAAGCCAGACATCTTGGGATTATGTTTTACTTTCTCACCCTACCCTTATTTTCCAGCTAATTAAATTCAATTTAACTTCCTAAGAATTTCTTAAAATCCACTCACTTTTCTCCATCCTTACTGTCATAACTATAGTTTGGGTCACCTATTGCTACTAACCTCGACAATAGTAGCACCCCAATTTTGTTTCCACGTTTCTCTTGTCCCAAAATATCCTGTCTGTTATGCCAGCTTCCTCTCAGTCTTCCTCTCCTCCACATCCCTGAATTTCTTTCTTTTCTGTTGTTTCTTGTTTTTTTTTTTTTTAATTTCATAGAATGATCTATCTTGCATCTGGGTCTCTCCAAGCCAGTCTTCATCTTTGAATCCAAGTCCGACTAATCCTTTAGACCTCACTTCAAATGTCACTTCCTTGGGACAGCCTTCCTTGACCTCCTCCTTTCCTCTCTTCCCCCTGGACTGCACTGGCTTATTTGCACTTCCTGGTTGCCGTTGCAATACTTGGTGTACTTGATTGCCTCTGTCGTTGTTCCTCATGTCTTTTAAACTATAAACTTGATGACAGGGACAGTGTCTCATAACCCTTGCTCTTACCTCAATTATGGAACCTTCTCATTTTATAATTACTTTCAAGCATGTCTCTTGTATGGGATATGGCCTTAAAGGACTGAGATGATTTCACTTTTATACTTGTAACTATAAAAATCCTGATATGTGGGAGAGAGTATTTGTTAAATATTTGGTAGCAGTTTTTGTTTGGGAAATTTAATGGGTAGGAGATGTTCTTTTATTTTGAAAACTGGCCAACAGTGAATGATTGGTGATTTTATTGTTTAAATGTGACCAAAAGCTTAATCTATAAATACGTTTCTATAGGGGAAAGTATTGAGGAGACTTGTGCAATCAAGGAACAAATCCAAGAAGTCAGCATTGAAGATACAGGTATTAATCTAGATTCAGGAAAACTGGAAATTAAAAATAAACATCAAAAAAATGTAGTGTTTCAAGATTGTGAAAAATCGAATGATGACAATACCAAAGATCCGATCAGTGATGTTAAAACTCCTAATACAGAAACCAGGACAAGTTGCTTAATTAAATATAATGTGTCTACTACACCATACTTGCAAAGGTAAACTTTTAAAATGCAATGTGCTGTAATTTTTTTTTATGCTTAGGGGTCATAAATGTGGTATCTAAAAAACAGATGAAGATGAAAACCGCCATTTTTAAGAGATTTCAAACAATATCATTGGCACATTTCACTCTTGTGTTTTGTTGATATTAGTGTTTTGGAAGAGAGCAGTTAACCTAATTCTGTAGATTTGTTAACCTAATTCTATAGCTTTTCAAGTATTCATTGTGTATAAAATTTAACAGCAAATAGAGAAAAAAGTAAGTCCCTTACTTTAAGGAGTGTATAATCCTTTCCCAAAGACAGTCATATCATGGTTGTAAAATACAAATTATATATAAGTAACATAAAAATATAAAGTCAAAATGTTAGCTTGTTTTATAACTGGAAACATTTGTTTTGCTGTTTTTAGCTTAAAAAAGAAGATGCATTTTGATGAAACAAATTCTGCATTTAAAGAGCTTAAGTTTCTAACACCAGTTAGACGTTCTCGGCGTCTTCAGGAGAAGACTTCTAAATTGCCAGATATGTTGAAAGACCATTATCCTTGTGTGTCTTCACTGGAACAGTTAACAGAGTTGGGTAATGAAACAGATGCTTTTGTTTGCCGCCCTAATGCAGCACTGTGTGGGATGTACTTGGAGACAGAAACAGAAGAGAAATAAAGCTATGATAGGAGTGGGGTTTTTATTATGCCTGGCGTGCTTTGTCTGGTTGGTGTTTGTGGTTTTATATATCTCTTAGGTCAGGACTTAGCCAAGTACCTAATATTCATAGCAGGAAGCACTTTTTTAACATTCACTTTAAAGTAATTGTCTTTTATGTGTTTTGAAGCTAATCCTACCTTGTCTGTCTCAACAGACTGAGTTTTTGTCTAGGATAGATAAATTTTGTCAGCTAGTTACTGTGTTCCTTGAATACAGGTATATTTCACTGTCATATTAGCTTCTTCCTTATTTAGGTAATCGAAGTAACACTGCAGTGCAACATAAATTTCAAATGTCCATCATTGAGAATCAACATGTGACCACTTTAAGTTAACCTCTAAATGGCCAGTTCTGTCTTCACCGTAGCATTTTCCCCTTTTCACTTTTAATAGTCCTAAATCATACCAAAATTATAAGTCATTAAATATAAATACAGCATGCATTCTCAGGAATGAGATACTGTAGATAAAATATTTTTTACAGAGAAGTGTTTTTAAAATTTAGGATATGTGTCCTTGCCTTTAAACAGAACGCAGATGTTTGTTTTGGCCATTCATTAATTCTGGGTCACTTTGAAAGTCAGCCATTATAATGTGTAGTGTGACTTGAATTAGTAAGGCAAAAGATTTAGCCTGCTTCTTCACCAGATTCTGGTTACCCACACTACTACTTTTATTGTACCAACAACACTAGTGAGTCTGCATCTGTGTCTCTCGGCCTCTCTCTTTTGTATTGTAACGGAGGTTACCAAGTAGAGTTAACCGAATACCCCACTTAGCGATAAGAAGGACAAAGTGCCAAATATTTGAAATGTTAACTCTGAATTTCTTTAGTTCCTTTTATAACTTGACTAATCTAAAATGTTAGAATTTTAACTTCTGTTACTTGATAGTTTAACTATTTGATATTGTTTATAGATTATTAAAATGGAGTTAGAGAAGAAATATATTTAATGTCATTGAAATGTAGGAAGTATTTCTAAAATAATATTTAAACTTGTTTTCTTAATAATAAAAAAATTTTCTGTTAAAATCATTTCCCCTGAAACATAGTTACATGTAGTAAACAGTTTTCTTCTCCCCACACATAAATAATAGTAACCAAATTGTCTTTTAAGTTTCTGAACTAACACTTAACTGTCATGCATTCTTCTTCAACTCTGGCTTCAAATAATTGACCAGTGTAATAAGTTTTAAAACTGTAATATGAATGTGATTGAAAAATCAGTCTTATATTCAGTTCCTCCTTTTGTATAATAGTACCTATCATTTATTTATTGTCTTCTCATGTTGTAAGAGTAGGTTTTTTATTCTTTTTTAGTTACGTACCTAATATGTATACAATAAAATACCTACCTAACAATTTTCTGATGATATTTATTTCAACAAATAGGAAATGCAATTTAATCAAAGTTAAATTTGAAATTTCTCTTTGAAATACATTATGGTGTGATTTGACTTGAGGTTTCAACGCTTAGGTGTATACTTACTGGTATATTTCCTCTTGAGAAATTATAAAAATTCACCTTAGTGTTTTGCTTATTTTCCTTTCATATTTGACATGAATGGTCCAAAATGTGCCATTTTGAAACGGTCTTCAAACTTGCCAATACCCACATTACCTGATTCAGTTCGCCGTTAGCACAGCTTGAAATTAATTTAATTAATTTGAGTTAAAGAGGACTTGAGAGAAATTGTTCTATGCCTGGACAAGTTTTCATAGCATATTTTCCCCTCTTCTCAACTGAAGGAAAATCTGTCTAAATAGTTCTGGTGCTTACAGTTACAATCATAGGTTTAGCTTTTCAGATGCTTCATCACTATCGTCTATTCAGGTGTTTTATGAACACTACTGTATCTTACCTAAGTTTGTTCTGGGCTAAGTGATCTTCAAAGATGTGATATGGTGTGTGAACTTTGAAATATAACAGACCTACATTCAAGATCTCAGTTCTTAACTTCCTTTAAAGATTATGTTACCAAGAGTTAAAGAGTTAAAACCTCAATTCTCTGAAGGGTAAAATGAGGTTTCCTCTGGTCATTTGTACTGTTACCTTTGTGATCCCCTGGTTGAAGCTTGGCTCCTTTCCAGAGAGTGATTTAGGAGTTCCTAAATTGGCCAACGCCCTGCTGCACAAATACTTTACTAAATACTATCTGGGTTCTTCACTCATGCACACAATTGCAAGACTGCTTAAGCTTAGGAAATGATAAAGGGATTCACTTAACAAACGGGAAAAACGAGTTATTGAGGCCAATAATGGCTGTTTTACCCAAAATCGTGTCCAGTACTGTCTTGAGTAAAGGCCATTATGATGACATCTTCCACCACTGAGGATGTGCAGCTCCTCTCCTAAACAATAGCCCCATGTCTAAGATGGTGTTTTCCTGCCTATGGCAACTGGGGGCATATAGCAGCCAGACTCCAGTCCAGGTTTCTACTCCTGAAGACACAGCAGGAGATGCACCCAGAGCTGCAGAACTCTCCAACACAGAACCAGACTAGCCACAGCAGCCAAGTGACAGACAAAATGCCTCACACAACTAAACCAGTCTGTAACTGCAGCAAAACCAGTCTGTAACCACAGCATAATAGTCTGTCTACATTAGTTTCTTCTCATATTCTGATAGCAATAATCAGAGCTTCACTCTTCACAATTTTACTGTATATAACTAATACATATACATGTTTGATTAAAAACATCTTCTTCAAGATGTTTGCCCCAACACCTGTACTCTGTAGATGACTTCATTTTTAGTTTCATGTAGAGATTTGAGGCTCTGAAGACTCCCTTTTTTCTCTAACATCCTTATCTCTTTAAGTCTCAGAAGCATATCTGTCTCCTGCCACACTCCCACCACCAGAAGAATCAAAAGACCACAAGCCTTACCTCCAGCCCAAGAGTACCATTTTATTGGGCTCCAAAGTCATTCTTTCAGTTTCACTGATACTCCCTGTCTCCACTGCCTCCTGTATTTTCAGCTTAGTTTCCTTCCATTGTCTTACTATCCTTCAACCTATAACTATAATTTTCTCACTGATAAAATACTTTCACAATCTTGTGCCACCCTTTCCTTCCCTTCATAGCTCAATTTCTCCTCACCAACGCCAAGCTTTATTGGTAAACATGCTTTGGAGCAGAAAGAGTAATCCTGTTGCTTCCAAGTCAAAATGAAGAGCAGTTGGGGGGAATGGACACCCTGAATAAACTCCACAAACACAGGTTTTTTTTTTTTTTTTTTTTAAAGATTTATTTATTTGTATAGAACTGGGGTACAGGCCAGAGGTGCGGAGGGTGAGAGGATTCACCAGGAACAGAGTGGGGAGCAGAACAGGCAGATCGACGAAGTACACTGCTGAGCGGAGCAGTGGGTAGGTCAGGAGAGGTCTGCCTCGCCATGTGGTCACCTCCGGGGCAGGCGGGGATCGAACTCATGCGGAGATGGCTTAAGCTTCTTTGTGCTGTGCTTTAACCCGCTGCTCCACCAGGGAGGGCCCAAACACAGGTTTTATGGACCCCAACCCCACTCCAGGCCAAAAAAGATTCAAGACACCAGGAACTACAAATCCCATAATGTCATCATCACCTAAGGGAGGATTGCTGGGAACTGAGGGTGAAATTACGCACCAACGGGATATGTGGGCCTGGGAACAAACTTGGCTATTGGTCTTTTTGTCAGATTTCAGCATGCTACTGGAATTTTAGCTCAGTGGAACTGGTAGGACACATTCACCAAATAATCTCTTTTTCCCTGTGTTATTCATTTCCTCATTTCCGCTTCTTTTGTAAATAAACCCTTTGTTAGCCTTTTTGTCTGCCAGAAGCTGAGTCTTATGATGAGTCCCTCTTAAGCACACAGGTGAGCACCCACAGTCAGGCAACCCACATCACATCTGGGTTGCCCTGTAACACTAGGGACACTCCAGAGCTGCCAAAGGGAACTCTGTCCACCTCTTATTCATAGATACAGTTGAAAGCCCTTCAATTCTTTGGGCTTCAACCATAGGCTGATTTCTTTCTCAAATGATTTCTTGAAAGTATCTTGTATTCCATGATTCTGCTGACCATCTACTTCAATTACAGCAAATTGGGTTTTCCCTCATCAAAGCATTGAACCAACTCTCTTCAAAATTACCCATGAACTCCTGTCACTAAATGCAGTGGAGCCCCTTCGGACTTCATAGCTTGGTCGTCTTTGACACTACTTACCACTGCCCCATCGCTTTGACATTATTGCATGTAGCGGCAAAGAATGGGGTGTAGGCCAGAGGCACTGGGGTGAAAGAATTTACCAGAGACAGAGTGGACAGAACAGACATTTATTGAAAAACACTAAGAAGCAGAAGGTGAGATGGGAGAGGTCTGCATGGGTAGAAGGACTTGAGGCTTCTTTTCATAACCTGTAGCAAGGGCTTTTCATGACTGGCGAGAGTTTGGGCTGGTTAATGCTGGGTTGTCTGGTCTTGGGCCTTGACCTTAGACACAGACTGTATCCTGGCTCTGCTTACACATTCTTGATCAGAGGGATCTGTTTTATGGCCTGGTTCCCATAACAACCTTATTACCTTTTACTTTTTCAAGCCTCCCAAACCTTGCTGGGCAAGGTGTGGGGACTTAGTTTAAGCCTTATTAAATGACACCCCAACATGGAATGGTTAAGAGCCAGATCCTGGAACCACACCAACTGGGTTCAATTTGTGCTTATGAACTTTGGAATGTAAGGGAAGTAAGATCTCTTCTCTTAGTTGATAATGGTATCTATCTTTAGGGTTATTTTGAAGATTGAGTTAATCACTAACACTTAAGGAGTCCATACAAGTATTTATATATATTATTCAAAAACAGTGCCTAGCTTCTAGCAACTTGTGTATGCTATTTATAATAAAATTTTATTATTTCCAATAATTACTCAGCTAAAAAGCTCCCCTAGCTCACAGTTGTCAACAGCTGCAACAAAAAAGGGCAGGGCAGATGTATTCTCCCTCCTATCCTAATCAAACATCAAGTCTATGCTTGCTGATTGTTTCAGGTTGAATTGTGCCCCACTACCCCTTCCCCCACTTCCTCCCCATAAAAGCTATGTTGGAGTCCTAATCCCTAGTACCTTTGCCAAGTAATCTAACATTTTGTGCAACTTCCTGGGGGTAGGTATGGACATCTTTGGGGTCCAACCTCCCCTTCCCCTCTGACCCCAGCGCCCCCACACCCAAGATCACACAGTAAACTGAGTGCTGGGTTGTGAAATTTATAATCTGGGGACAGAACTCTTTTACTGGTGACACACACCCTCAAAGGAATTGTTCAAGTGCAGCGTAGTACAGTTTTACAACACGCCCTTGGTAGGCCCGGCCACTCCAAGAACAGTACCGCCCGCCAGACTCAGATGGTTTCCTGCGCCCGAAACGAAAAGACAATTCGCGGACCCGCCCCGCGGAAGCGCGCCAGCAACCCGGGTGGGAGCGGACTGTGATCGCCCCGGAGACAGGTGAGCAGCCTCAGGGGCCCGCCCCCTCTGCAGTAAGGGGTGCAGGGGGTGGTCGCGGCGTGGGGCGTGGGAGCAGGATGTGCATGCCTGGGTGAGGCGAGTGGGAAATGCCGCTCCCGGCGCTCGAGGACCCCCTCCCCAGCTTCATCCAGGGCCTGGCCAGCTCGCCCTCCACTGGCAGCCCTACCGTCGCCCCGCTTCACCCTACCCCCGTTTCCCCCCGAGTTCCGGGCGCTGCGCTAGCTCGGCGCAGGTTGGGCTTGCAGGGCAGAGCCGGGTGATCTGGAGGAGGGGTCTCCCCCTTAGCATGCTCACCCCGAGCGCACCCTCTAAACTTACCCTGTCTCACCTGTGATCCCACTTCTGGGTATTTGCAAGCGCTTCCTTAGTTTGGGGTTGGTGTAGACGTGTAAAAGGACACTTTTACAACATTTGGAGTGTATTTTCATGCGCTTATGGGTGTTATTTTAAATAACAGCGGGAAATGTGAACAGATAGGACCAAAAGTGGTTTTCCGCAGGGGAAAGTCAGTGATTGCTTGTCCATTACCTAAAGTGAGGACTCCAAAAGGAAAAGAAAGAATAAAATATGATTTTGAAACCATGTAATACTAGTGGTCACTTAACGACAAATAACTTTTTCCTCCCAGCTCCCTAAGTATATCGAAAGACCTAAAATTCTTGAATTCTTTTTCAAATTAGTGCATTTATTTGATTAGATGGGGATATTATTTCTAGGGTTTCCTGGTAATTTTATGATAAATAGGAATTATACATATAAATTTTGTGGATGGCAATATTGCTAGTTTTGATTTGTGATTTTTGCTTTACCTGCCAGGCTCTTGGTGCCTTGTAAGTCTCTGTGGTGTGATTATACAAGACAAAACAAAACAAAAAATAACACATGTAAGCTTTCCAAGTCTCAGATTATCTCTATGATGGAAATAGCTGCAACTTATTGCAGGCCTCCGTGCATCAGGCAAAGTGTTAGAAATTTATAGTCAACTTTCTCATGTATTAAGCAATCCACCTACCCATTCATTCCCAGGCACCTTCAACTCTAAATGTCCCAAAAGAACATTTTCTACCCCTGCCACAGTCCCATCTCCAGAAAAATCAAACAAAAACCTCTCTCTCCTCTTGAATGCTGTCACCATTTACCTAATTTCCACCATAAAATTAGGAGTTCACCTTGCCCCTCTCTTTATTTGTCCCCCTTAAATCTCATCACCAAAAATCTTGCTGATACATCCTTCCCTCCCTTTTTCTTCACTGGCGCCATTCTTTTCCAGTCCCTTAGTTCTGCCTTTTCTATGCCTGAAGTCCTCTCTGGCCAACTTGCTCTCTCCCGTCTCCAGTCTAATCGCAGGCAGATTTTTTTACTATGCAGATATGATTATATTGCTCTTTTGGGTAAAATCTTTCAGAGACAGCCGTTCCTTAACCTCAACCCAGCAACCTAGACTTGGCTTACAATGGCCTTCCCATAACGCCCTGTCTGTTTGACCAGCCTGTTACAGTCCTCTTTCAATTCCTTGAACTGAACACAAATATCTTTTGCTTTTAAATATGTGCTTCTTCCTCCCTGGGTCCTTCTTTTCCTTCTCTTTGCTTCACCAGCTTCTCTTCATCTTACAGTCTTCAGCTTGGATATGATTTTCTGAGTCTCATGGATATTTCTGCTATATGCCAGCAAGGTTCTTTCTGCAGGACTTGGAGAGGTCAGAGATGCAGTCTGCACCGGGTGTCAGTGAGGGCCCATTTACTCAGTATTTATTTACCTGTTGGATGCACAAAGGAATAAGTTGCTGATGCTCTGTTTTATGACAAGGAGAGTTACTTTGATTAATCCTGCCTTTAAAAATAAATTTTCAAATATTTCTGTTTTTAATAGAGTTTGAGAGAGCCTGTGGTGACTTCATGAGTGGAGCTGTGCTGTGTGGCTGCCCCAGCATGGATGACTACACAGTCCTGAGAGTGATCGGGGAGGGCTCTTTCGGCAGAGCCCTGTTGGTCCAGCAGGAGACCAGTCGTCACATGTTTGCCATGAAGGAGATCAGGCTTCCCAAGGTCACTCATTGCCACGCTAATGCTCATGTGAAAGTGTACAAAGTGTGCAATGTGTCTAGGAGAGTAAGCTCTTGAGGTTTAACAAGGAATTGCTCCTTGCTGTAATGATATAAGACATGTCTTCATTAACTTTACAAGGTCATGATCGCTCTTCTATGGCTGTTAGGCTATTGTAAATGATTAAAGGGGAAAAAAATAATCAATGGCTGGGTAGCAATTGTTATTTGTTTTATATCAATGAGAATAATTTGTAATTGTCTCAAGTTTCATATACCCCAGGGTAGAGGGGTCTTTAGCAAAGCAATGCAGGTGCAGTGGTAATGAAAAAGGTATTAAAAAACACAATGAACTAAAAAGATCTACCTAAAATACATCTAGTATTAGAATATCATACAAACCATATATATTATTATAAAACTATTTAAAAAAAAAACAGACCTTTATTGTGTGAGTAATTGTTGAAATCCTTAAGATGAACAGGATGCTGCATCAGCTGACTCTTGGGCTTAGTTGTTTTTGCATAGAATGCATGAATCTGTGGTATGCAATTTTTAGGTGCCTCATTGGAAAAGCGCTGGTGGTATTTCATCCTTCAGTCTTGGCACTGCAGTTCTAATTCTCTGGCCCCAGGCAGGGCAGCCTCATTGCCACAGGTCGACTTCTAAAGGGATAGGCTTCAAGCCTCAGCCCTGGCCAAGGTGTGCGTCTTTTGTGACACTTTCAAAATGACTACACACTCTTTGTCCTCTTGCTTCTGTGGCGGAGACCACAGAGATAAAGCTATTTTATAGGAAGTATATTTATGCATATTTTGAATTTTTTATTAAGATAATATTGATTGTGGGCCCTCCCTGGTGGCGCAGTGGGTTAAAGCACAGCACTGAGAAACTAAAGCCACTTCCGCGTGAGTTCTATTCCTGCCTGCCCCGGAGGAGACCACATGGCGAGGCAGACCTCTCCTGACCCGCCCGCTGCTCCCCTCAGCAGTGTGCTTCATCCATCTGCCTGTTCTGCTCCCCACTCTGTCTCTGGTGAAGCCTCTCACTGCCCCTGAGCCTCTGGCCTGTATCCTAGCTCTATATGCACAAATAAATAAATCTTTTAAAAAAAAAAGATAATATTGATTGTATTGCTTCAGAAATACAGTATCCCACTTTTCCAGGTATATGCAACACACCACTCCTACTGCCAAGATACCTTGTGCTGTTCTCTTTCCTTCTGGGCCTTCAGTTTTACAGCTAGATTTCTAGGGTTTGTTTTTGATTTGGTTTGGACTCACCCCTTTTTGTTTCTCTGCGTTCCACATAAAAGTGAAACGTTCTGATATTTGTCTACTGACTTATTAAACTTAGCATTACTCACTCCTGTTCCATGCACATTATTACAAATGGCAAGAGTTCATCTTTTATTGTTGGTGTTTGTTATTTCATTGTGTATACATCTTCATCCATTCCTCTGTACTTGGGCACTTAGATTGTTTCCATAACTTGGCTATTGTAAATAGTGCTGCACTTACAGCAAATGTATGTGGGAGCACATACATCAATTTCTATTAGTGTTTTTGCATTCATGGGGTAGATATCTAGGAGCAGGATTGTTGGGTGATATGGTAGATCCATTTTTAATATTTTGGAACCCTCCATGCTGTTTTCTGTAGGGGGCTGAGCCAGTCCACATTCCTACCAACAAGCAATATAAGCAAGTTCCCTTTTCTCCATATCTTGTCAACACTTGTTTATGGACATTTTGATATGTGCCACTCTCACAGGTGTGAGATAGTATCTCATTGTGGTTTTGATTTCTCTGGTGATAAGGGATGATGAGCACTTTTTCATGTCCTGATTGGTCATCTGAATGTTTTCTTTGGAGAAGTGTCTCCTTAGCTCTTCAGCTCATTTTATGATTGAATTCTTTTCCTTTTTGTTGAGTTGTATGAGTTTTTTTTTTTTTTTTGTAGATTATTGATATTAGCCCCTTGTCAGATACACAGTATGCAAATATTTTCTACCACTTGGTAGATTGTCTTTTTGTTTTTAGACCATTTCTTTCAATGTGCAGAAGCTTTTTAGCTTGATGTTCCATTTGTTATATTTTCTTTTTTAAAATCTTTTTCTAGTCTTCCACTGACATACAGAATTCTAGGAAGGAGGCGGTTCTTTTAGCCAAAATGAAGCACCCCAATATTGTTGCTTTTAAAGAATCATTTGAAGGTAAATATTAATTCCCCCAAATAAGTGCATTTCTGAATTTGACTCATGACTTCTGTGACTTTGCTAACGAGCTGTATATTTGTTCTAGCTGAAGGACATCTGTATATTGTGATGGAATATTGTGATGGAGGGGACCTAATGCAGAAGATTAAACATCAGAAAGGAAAGTTGTTTCCTGAAGCTATGGTAAGAGAACAACTTAATTTTCCTCAAGGTTGAGAAATAGCTTTTTTTTTTTTTAAAGATTGATTTATTTATGCATACAAGAACTGGGGTACAGGCAAGAAGTACTATAGTACAGGGGGTGAGAGGAACAGGCAGATCAACTGAAATACACTGCTGAGGGGAGCAGTGGGTCAGACAGGAGAGGTCTGCTGTGCCATGTGGGTCACCTCCCTGGCCGGGGATTGAACTTGTGCTGCAGTAGCTGCACATAATTTCGCAGTGCTGTGCTTTACCCTGTTGAGCCACCAGGGAGGGCTCTAAAAGCAGCTTTGCTTATGAAATTTGTAAAAGTTAAATTAAAAACATTGGGGTTTATTATTAACTAATATGCTAGTCAGAAATGACTTAGTACCGTTGGGATGTGGCTCCCGAAGATGTTTTTAGGAAGTAAAATAGATGAACTAAATAAAATATTAAGGAATAAAACTTTCATGTTTAGAAGGAATTGCTCATTGTGTCTTATACTAGGTACTAAATGTTTTGATATTTGCTGTATTGAAATGTTGTACATCAGTGGGTCTATTTTGTATGTAGCAATACATTTTAAGAAGAAGGAAGCCTGTATTTCTGTTTCTTTAGCGAACCTAAGTTTACCATATTCCCTTATATTTAAAATTTACTATCTTGTTAATGGAAGATTATGTATTAAATATTATTGGAATGAGTTAACTAGGGAAAATATTTAAATAAGCAACTTTCATGGACTTGGTTTGATTTAGAGTGTAAAATGCTATACAAATATTTATATAAATATTTATTTATATAAAAATGTTATATAAATATTTTTCATAAAAGTTGTGTTGTTATAAGTTTGTGTACCATGAAAAGAGATCAACCTTGGTTTCAAATTTTTCTGTAGCCAAAAAAAAAAAGTCAGAACATTTAACCATAAGTCCCTTAGTCTGAGTATTGTTAACTGAGAATTCATAAGCAAAAAGTGCTGGCTTCAAAGGGTTGTTAACAATATAATGAAGTGTTTTTAATGTTAACATATGTTCACCACCATGCCACCAATATCTTAAATGTTAGCATATGAATACTCTGAAAAAGTAAATGAAAATTTGATATAATGTTGGAGCCTCCCTCGTGGTGGGTGCAAGGCGTTATATCTCAGTACTATCAAGCTATCAGCAGCCACTGAAGCATGAATTCAATCTCCAGCCAGGGAGCTGACCCACATGATGCAGCAGACCTCTCTTGTCTCACCCGCTGCTCCCCTCAGCAGTGTCCTTCATCAATCTGCCTGTTCTGCTCCCTGCTCTGTCTCTGGTGAATCCTCTTGCACACAGCACCCCCTAGCATCTCTCGCCTACATCTCAGCTCGTCTTCATAAATAAATAAAATAAATCTTAAAAAAAAGAAGAAAATTTGATATAATGTTTATCCTAAAAAGAAGTTGTAGCATAATAATTTCTTAGTGATTGACCTTTATATAATACTATATTGATTAAAAGAAAAATATCATAGTTTTATTAAAATAACTTGCTATTTGGTTCATATGTAAGAGCATAGGTTGGGTTTGAAGCTTTTCTGAATTCCTCTAGGGAACACTGAAGCTTAGTTGAACTATGTTATTTTTAGCAATTCTGTCTTACATATAAAAAACAGGTAAACAAAGGTCTAGAGCCAATTCTTTGGAATTTTAAGTTGCCATGAGTCCTAAAGATTTGCATGCTTTTTCCTTATAGGTACTTGATTGGTTTACTCAAATGTGTCTTGGAATAAATCACATTCACAAGAAACGTGTATTACACAGAGACATCAAGTCCAAGGTAAATGGAATGAACTTTTGAGTCCAACAAAACAATCTCTTTCAGTTCTTTTTTTTTTTTTTTCTGTTACTGTATTTCTGTTTTGGACATTTTTATTTAGTTTAGAAATATTTATCAATATGTTTGCCAATGATATTAGGCAAATAAAGTACTCGAGAAAGAGGTCATTAAATCCCTTTAACAGTATATGCTAACATGTTTCAGGCCTTCTCAGTGACCCCCTAAGTCCCTGTTGTCAGATGGAGAATGGTTGAGACTTGGGGCTGACACAGGTGTGCAGTCTGGCCATCAGGGTCTGCTGATACAGTGTGAAGCTTGCATGGTAGATTTCTAAGTAGTCTTTTGAATTTCCAAGCAGGGCAGGGGAATGTGTAGTTGTCAGGGTATCTTGTCTTTTAGTGTCCACTGTGAGACTTAGCTGTCAGCATTTCTACCCTTAATCTCCATCATCATTAGACTTCAAAAGACAGTTTCTCTGGAGACCTCTGCCTTCTGTTTGAATGATGGAGACTTAATGTGATTTTTTGTTTTTTATGCAGAACATCTTCCTCACCCAAAATGGAAGAGTAAAACTGGGAGATTTCGGATCTGCTCGTCTTCTCTCCAGGTATGTGTCTGTTTGACAGTAGTAACAGTCATCGAAACATCCTTATTCTGGACTGTGCTATATTCATTTTCTTTCTTTTTATGGTTTTAGTCCAATGGCATTTGCTTGTACATATGTGGGAACACCCTATTATGTGCCCCCAGAAATTTGGGAAAACATGCCTTACAACAATAAAAGGTAAATGATGTACTTTTTAAGCTTGATTTTTTAAAAAAAAATATATGTGAAAGCAGTGTAGAATCTAAATTCTTAGGCTTCTAGTGTAGAATCTAAATTCTTAGGCTTCTAGTGGAAGTCATAGTTTTCCAGTTGCTTTAAATAGAGCCAGTTAGGGCCACATGTAAAATATGCTGAAAGGCCAGTCATTTCTAGGAACAGTTATATTAATAATCAGAAAGTATATTGCTGGTCTTTATACTTTGCTGCTCCTGCTTTTTTTTTTTTTAAGATTTATTTATTTATGAATACAGAACTGGAGTACAGGCCAAAGATGTGGGGGTAAGAGGAGTCATCAGAGACAGAGTAGGGAACAGAACAGTCCAACTGACAAAGAATGCTGCCGAGGGGAGCAACGGGCGAGACAGGAGAGGTCTGCTATGCTGTGTGGGTCAGCTCCCTGGCCGGGGATCAAACTCATGTCGCAGTGGCTGCGATAGCTTCATAGTGCTGTGCTTTAACCTGTTGCTTCACCAGGGAGGGCCCCCGCTGCTCCTGCTTTTAAAATCTTAAAACCTGTTGTAGCCATCCAGTTAAATCAGAGTATCTGGGGCTGGATAATCAGCATCAGGAATTAATGAGGTCACCAAGTGATTCCAATGTGCCACAAAACTTGGAACCACTGGATTATGTTACTCAGCTAACATTTATAGGACTAGAAAATAAGCACTTGACTGATAGATGGAGATCTTATGATGTAAAACAATTTTTTTCCAAATATAAGTAATGTGTATATATTGACAGAGAGGATGGGAAACTGGAGGATTGGAAATGTAGAGATATACAAAAAAGAAATGGGAGTTACCCACTTTTTCATAGCAGCTAGTAACATTTTGTTATTTTTTTCCAAACCTAGTTTGCCCCCCAAACCTAGTTTACATATTCTATAGACAAGTGGGTGTCCTGCTGTTTTCATTTGATGTCATATTCACTTTATTATATTTTAAACTCTTCGTAAATATTGTTAGTGGTTGCATAATATTTTACCACATGCCTCTTCCACCAAAATATCTTAGCATTCCACTGTTGTTGGCTTTAACGATATATCGCCAGTTTTCAGTAGCACAAACAGTTCTGCGATTAATACACCTTTAGTGGATAGATTGTCATTTGTAACACATTCTTGATGTGGATACCTAGAGGTAGAAACCAGCAAGAGCCCTTGTTACCTTCTGCCAAGCTCCTTTCTGAAAAGGGTCTAATCCATACTAAACAGATTCCTTTAAGAGTAAAATTAACCGAACTGGGGACAGCTAGACCTATTTGAGTTTGAAGAAGATATTGGACAATATTACTGAATTAAATTAGCTTTATTGGATGTGATCAGGCTATTGTGTTTCTGAGGGAGTAGCCTTTCTTCTATGAGATACATGCTAATGTGCTCAGGAGTGAAGTGTTTGATGTCTGTTATCTTTTTTCAACAGGTTCTTATAAATATGCATGTATGTACACAGGCAAACAGCATGCAAACACAGGAAACATGGGCATTTCCAGCTTATCTGTAGGCTTTAAATTTAAAAAAAATTATAAGCTGGGGGAAATAGTTACCAAAACCATTAGGTAAAATAAGAATATCCTTCAATAAGAGTCTGGAAAGTAACAAACAGGAAGCTGGAGATGCTTCGGATGGAGAAGGGAGGTATAGAAGGCAAACTGTAGCACTCTGGATTTTTGAAGAGCTTTTTGGTAAAAGAATGAGTGGTCTTGTCATTCTTTTGGAATGGAGAACTAATGCAGGGAGTGGAGTTTCAGAAACACATTTTGCTTTATGGTAAGGAAGAACACTGTCTCCTAAAATTATCCAGCAGCGGTATAGGTTGTGCTCTCTACCAGGAGGTGTGATGGAAGTTCCTTCTAGGTGCTTGCTCCACGGGTGACCTCCTCCTCGGTCCTTCCAACTATGATCCTCTGAATTCATAAATGGTTCTTCTTACACTGGATACTATTGAAGTTATAGCTGAAGCTCCCTGGTTTGGAGGGCTAGGGATTGGGGAGCAGGCAGATTTATTGTGAACCTTGGTTAGTATGCTTCTAAGTGTTAGACCAAAGTTACCGTATATTTTAATTACTAGGAATTAAATTAATTTTTCTTTTTTTTTTGTATTAGAAAAGACATCTATTTTCACATGATAATTCATAACCCATTTGCATTGCATTACTTCTTTATGGTTCCAGTGACATCTGGTCCTTGGGATGCATTCTGTATGAACTCTGTACCCTTAAGCATCCAGTAAGTATGGTGAACAAAATGAAAGTGACATCTCTCCTCATAATTGTCTACATCCTAAGTAATGTGCTAAATTCTAATCAGTTTGCTGCTCTGGGATGAATTTGTTAGGAAAATATTTGTGTATTTCTATATCATCTTTGCCTTAAGCCACTTTTATAGCATATACTAATAAGAAGTTTCCATTATTTTGTTTTTGTAGTTCTATATTTTGCCTTCCTTCCTTTCTTTTTCTCTTTCATTTTTTTGTCTTTATGTCCTTTTTTTTGCTATTAATTTTTAAAATTTTGGTAAAATATGTGTATATATGTATTTTATATATTTGTTTATGGTATATAACATACACATTTATAATTTATATATTGTATATAACATACAATTTTCCATTTTGATCATTTTTAAGTATACAGTTCAGAGGTGTTAATTACTTCACCATATTGTACAACCATCACTACTTTCTGTTTGTAAAATTTTTCCATCATCCTAAATAGAAACCCTGGAACCTTAAACACTAACTTCTCATTTCCCTCACCTCTGAGTTGTAGTAACCTCTAATCCACTTTCCTTCCCTGTGAATTTGCACATTCTACATATGTCATATAAGTGGAATTATGCAATAAATTTTCTTTTGTGTCTGTCTTGATGTAGGAAAACATTTTCAAGGTTAATTCGTGTTGTAGCATGTGTGTCAGGATTTCACTCCTTATTATGACTGAATAATATCCCATTTTATGGTTTACACAGTGTCTTTTTTACCCACTCGCCTGTTAATGAACATTTATATTGTTTCCACCTTTTGGCTTTTGTGCATAATGTTATGAACATGGGTGAACAAGTGTCTCTTAGAATTCCTGTTTTCAAGTTTTAGAGCTAAGACATCGTCATTTTATGTTTTGCTCTTTAAGAAACTACCACACTTTTTTTTTAACTTTTCTAAATGTTTTCTCAAATTTTATTAATTTGCTGATTGTTTACATAACTTTAATTTTAGGCGTACAATTTCACACCTTCCTGTGTGCACATATTTCTTTCACCCTCCACCAAAGAAAGCCCTGGTGCCAATGCCCTATCCCAGCCTTCCCCTGTTCCCTCCTCTGCACACCCTCCCTCTTGGCAATCAATATATTTTTCAGAATCTAAGAATTATTTTTGGTGTTTTGCCCATTTTCCTTTGGTTGTTTATATTCTGCAAACGAGTGAAACCATCCAGTCATAATCACCTCAAAATTCATCCATGTTTTCATAAAAGGCACTTTTTTATCTTTTGAATTGCCTCATAGTAGTTCATTGAATGTGTATTCTATAGCTTTATCCCAGTTGTCTGGTCAGTGGGCATTAAATTGGGTCCAGGACTTGGCTATTGGGAATAA
>NW_004567111.1:50790089-50791431 GCF_000260355.1 Condylura cristata
TTTTTTTTTTTTTTTTTTTTTGCTTATCATGTGAGTTTCTTCTCTAACTAAAATATCATGGAAAAATAGACGTTGCCCCATTTTATGTATTTTTTTCAAGATATTTTAAGAAATAATTTAACCAATAAGAGGCTAATGGTTAAATAACTTGCCCTGCTTGTTCAACCATTTTTTATTACACAGAACAACCTGAATCCCTATTAGGTATTAGCTTTGCAGAGAGACAAATTCCATTCTCTAGCAAGTATTTTTATTAATGTGATTGAGAGTATATAAAGCGTATGAGCATGAATGATTAGGAGAAAATCCTTTGCCATCTCTAGGTAAATATAACTCAACCTGAAGGTGTGCATTGTTAGCAGGAACTCAGACTTTATAATAACAGCTGAATAATTCTGAACAACCTGGGAAACTTAACAAAACGCTAATGTCTAGGTCCGTGTCAAACCAATTAAAGTATTTGAGGGTGCCCTGAGCATTCATGCTTTTGAAACATGTGATTGTATGACAGCCCAAAGGAGACCATTGCATGCAAATAAAATTCTTTTAAAATCCCTACATCTTATTTATGATTTTATCCTTTAGTTTCCTGATTTGATCTTAAACTAATTTTAAATGTGTTCTTATTTGTCCTCTTGAGAGTATTAAGAAGTCTAGTGCCCTGAACATTTGCTTCACTGTCTTTTTCACCTGCTTAACAGCAAAAGTGGTAAATAGGGTATGCAGAAACTCAGTATAATGGTTAAAAAGTCTGAGGCAATGCAATTTCAATCTTATCTTTCACTACCTGATTATTGCTTTTTCTGTTATGTTGACTTTTCCTTTTTCCTATCTTCACATACACACTAACAGGTAATAATACTTCTGAGGCAGAAAGACAACATGTTCTTATGTAAGTGACACCAAGGCTGGCATCTAATGTTAATTCCAGCGTTTTCATTGAACAATGAAAATGTATTAATGTTACTCTGGTATGTCATTTTACATCCCACTCTGTAACTTGTCAAATTTTAATCATGACTTTGATGACATAATAATAAAAAGCAGTTTAACATTGGGAAGACTTCAAGTGCATTGCTGGGCAACGGGCCTGGAGCTTTCTTGCAGGAGTGCAATGAAAGCTATACTTATTATGATCCGTCTAGTGTTATTTGATTCTTTAAAGCCAGATGTATGTGTAACTTCGATTTTTAAAATGCATTAAAATGTGTATATGCAAAGCCTGCCTGTGACCAGTGAAGTACCCAAAGTACTGATGGCAGGTAAGACTTGCTAGATGGGGAAGTTTTTCACTTGTGATGTTTACCATGCTCCCACACCCCTGTAAAATTAAAAAAAAAAA
>NW_004567111.1:50792201-50800418 GCF_000260355.1 Condylura cristata
CACCTCCGGGGCAGGGGGGAATCGAACTCATGTGGAAGCGGCTTTAGATTCTCAGTGCTGTGCTTTAACCCGCTGCGCCACCAGGGAGGGCCCTTCCAAATCTTTTTCTAGACATACATAAAAGTCTTTCTAAATTACATGGATTTATTTATTTATTTTTCACATGATTTTTTTAAATGGCATTTTTACTTTACAACTTTAAATATCATTGTGGGGAAGAATGTTGACAATTAAATGACATTAAGCAGGGTCTTAAGAAAAGTGCGTTTCATGTCTTTAAATTGTCTACTTAAACTTTTCAGATCATCACAGAATATGGAGAGCAGGTATTAGAGGAAACAAAAAAATCTAACCATAGTACACCAAGTAAGAAAGGTAAGAATTTTGGGGAGAGGCTTTTCTTAATTAGTTTACAATGTGACATAACAGAAAAAGGAAAAATATTTTACAAATTATTAGAGATGATTTGCAGAGATACTCCTCAAATTAAAATGTTCATTTTGTTATTTCAGACCTAATTATATTCTGATTCTTATACATTTAGTTTGCCAGGAATAAAAAAAGTCTCATTTGGAGATTTTAGTGACATAAAGATTGTTTTCTGTGTCATTGTTAGTACCGTATTTATTCTGGTTTGTTATGGATTAGGGAAAAGGCATCTGTGGACTGACTCAGGAATCTAACCATGATAATAACCTAATGTTATTCTTTTTCTAAAATATTAATTTATAAATCGTTAAGATTTGTAACTTATTTATTTATAAACAGAACAGGGGTACAGGCCAGAGGTGCAGGGGGTGAGAGGATTCACCAGAGACAGAGTGGGGAACAGAATCGGAAGATCAATTGAAACATACTGCTGAGAGGAGCAACAGGCTAGGCAGGAGAGGTGTGCTGTGCCACATGGTTCTCCTTCCTGATGGGATCGAACTAGTTGCTAAAGCAGCTACGGCTAGCATCATAGAGCTTCACTTTAATCCCTGGTGCCACTAGGGAGGGACCACATAATGTTATTCTTACAGAAAATTGTATCTTTACATTTCTGAAGAACTATCTGGTAAAACAGTCTATTCAAAAGCTGGGAATTCCACATAACTACACAGAATTTTCATAGTCTGCCCTGAACACATTTCAAAAGTAACTTACTGTCTTGTTGGAAATTGTCACTTCTGCCCTGAACACATTTCAAAAGTAACTTACCGTCTTGTTGGAAATTGTCACTTCTCAGTTTTTTTGTTTTTATTTTTTAACTAGTTTTGTTCTTTTCATTTGTCACCATATCTTCCATTTGAAGACATCTGATATTAGATATGAGCAGAATAAGAGAAAGAAGTTAAGAACTATGGACCATCCATAGCAATCCATTGTTGGGGTGGATTGCCAAGCCTCCCTTACTCAGAGCTCACTGTCTTAGTGCTTTCTACTACAAAAGAAACATTTAGAAAGTTGTACTCTCTTCTTAAAGTTAAATTTTAATGTTCTTTCGTAACAATTTAATGCTTCTAATGATGTATAAATTCATTAGTCTTTTAATTCAAGTTTTCCCCCATGGTTTAAGTGATAACTGGTTCCTTTTGTTTCAGAATTTGTTTCAGTGTTCATGTAACCTTAGGTACTGTTCTGTTGCTTTGGTTGCTTTCCCAGAGTCATCGGAAATTCATTTTAGAATGCTGAGCAACAGCAGTCAAGACCTTCTAAGTTTAGAAAAATGTAGTTTTACAATTTCTAGAAAAGAAGCGCTGTCTCCACAGTGTGTCCACGGAAGGCCAGAGCAAGGCCAGCAAGCTGCTCATGGTTGTGTCCCAGTTCTTCATCCTCCATGTCCTGGTGCAGTTTTTTTTAATAATACAATAGTTTATTTTTAACCCATTTTATGCCTTTTTCCATCTCAGTGTAATCCTCGTGGGCTTCCATCACCAAATCACCCATCACCATAGTCCAGTGCATTTCCCTCCCCCCACTGTTTTTGATCCCATTCCCCACTCCACTCCCATAAAATGTTTCTGGTATATAGCTGTTCATTATTATTATTATTATTTGCTATCTGGTCTGTTACACTCCTGTTATGAGTGAAACCATCCTGTGTTTTTCTTTTTCTTTCTGGCTTATTTCACTAAGCATGATCCCTTCCAGCTCCATCCATGTTGCTGCAAAAGACATGTGTTCATTTTTCTTGGCTGCTGAGTAATATTCCATCGTGTATCTATACCACATCTTTTTAATCCAGTCATCCATTTTTGGTCATTTAGGCTGTTTCCATGTCTTTCCAATTGTGAATAAAGCAGCAGTAAACATGGGGGTGCAGGTATCTTTTTGAATCAGTGTTTTTGTGTCTTTTGGGTAGATATCTAGGAGTGGGATTGCTGGGTCATAGGGAAGCTCCATGTTTAGCAGTTTGAGGAACCTCCAGACAGTTTTCCATAGTGGTTGTACTAGTTTGCATTCCCACCAGCAGTGCAGGAGAGTTCCGTTTTCTCCACATCCTCACCAACATTTGTTGTTGCCAGTTGTTTTAAGGTGTGCCATTCTCACTGGGGTGGGGTGGTATCTCACTGTGGTTTTAATTTGCATCTCCCTTATTACAAGTCCGGATCAGTTTTTTAAGTGTGGAATGAATAAGATGTGGCAGAAGGCAGGATCCTGCCAGAGGAGAATCAGGCTGAAGCCATCCTCACCAACAGCTGAGGTCTCTGACTGCTGGCCAGCTTTCCCTCCAGACATGGGAGGGAATAGACAGTTCACTTTCAAGGGACACCTCTTCCCCCTACTGGAACCGGCAGGAACAGCAGTGCTCCTGACTCTTGGAGCTCACATGTGCTGAAAGTGATGCTGACCTTCAAATAGGCAGAGCAGCTTCCTTCCAAGTGCATCAGGGAATAGAGGTGGCTTAATTTTGAGATTTTTATGTTAGGAATAAAATAGCAGAAATAGTGTCTTTCAGCAGTTGAGGTGTATTTTTAAGCAATTAAGGCTGATACACTGTTTAGGCTAATGCTTTGGTTCTCTGACTTTAAAAACTTCATTTGTCTCTCGAACTTTTGTGTTATCACATTAGTAGCTTAGGAACATGGACCTTTACATGCATTCTCTTTGATCTTCCCTTTTCCTTTTAAGCAGACCCTAGCAGAATCAGAATAGCTTTGGAAAATGAAGGCAGCAGAATGGTAAGTTCTTTAAAATTACATTGATATAGTGGCCGCCTCCTGGGTACCTGGTACCTTTAGGTGCTGTGAGACGCTTGCAAGACTGACCAGATCTCCCATTTCACTAGTTTTCCATTTTTGCCTCTGTTGTAACTGGTAGTTGCTGTTCTACACGGCCAGCCGAGCCTCTTTAGATCACCATTTATTTTGTTTGCCTTTTCATTTTTAATTATTTCTGACAAATGGCTTCAACACAGATCTAAGAGACCTTAGCCCTGCATTCATGGAAATCTCGTTTTAGTTTGGCTTTTTTATAAAATTGTTCCACATACTTAACAAAATTTACCATCTTTCAACATCGAATTGAATCATGCATGGTTTTGGGTAACCTTCTCCACTCTGCCCCATCACCACAGGCAGTGACTGTCACTGTAAGCTGTGACTCCATATTCCTCTCTCACCCACCTCTGACCTCCCTCTTCTACCTGCTTTATGCATTTGCCTTAGAGTCATACAATATGTGTTCTTTGTGATTCTTCCACATCCCGTAATATTTTCAAGATTCATCCATGTTACAGCCATATCAGATTTCTTGTTTCTGTATAAATCATATTTAAACATGATTTAAACATATAAAACATTTTTCGGTTTTAAAGACATTTAGTAACCCCATAGTCTTCCATAAATTAAGTTAACATTTTTTAGCCTGGCAGTCAAAGTCCCATTCTCCTCGCTTTGCCTGGTGTTCTGGGAGCTCTCTGACACAAAGGCAGCAGGAGAGCTAGGAACAGGAACAACCAACCCACTTCCAGTGTTGTCATCCCACCTCAACAAATCATGTCTTATTGATTTTTTTTCTTCAGTATTTTAATCATTCTAACTCAAAAATGGAGTTCTGCTGAGATATACTCACAACATATTATTCTGTTTATGGGAAGTACTATTAACTAAACCTGTACATTTTAGAACGCCCTATTATTGTGTTGCCACAGGGGACTGTCTCCTGCCTGTGTACTTTGCTTTCTTTACATGCTTATGTCAGTTTTTTCCAAGCTCTCTTGAGGCATAATTCATATGCAATAAAATGGATGCATTTTTAGTGTACAGTTTGTTGGATTTTAGGAATTTCATACAGATGTATAACTGCTGCCACAATCAAGATGTAAAATTCTCAACCTCCTAAAAGTTTCCTCATGGCTCGTGTAGGTGATCCTGACTGGTCCCTGGCAGCCACCACAATTTACCATTCATGTGGACACATCAGTGAGTTTTTAGGGAATGAAGAGGGTGATGCATATACTGAATGGAGAAAGAATCAAAAAGCAAGTCAGGTGACAGAAGAGTAGAGGTAGGAAGAGTGTCCGGGGCAGGCCAGTGAGGTTCAGGGTGTAGAGGCAGGACTTGGGTGCTGAGCCGGGACGGATGAAGCTGCTGTCTCAGAGCAGTGACCCACAGGGGGGGAGCCCTGAGAGGTTTTAAAATCTACTCAGCAAGACCCCACCAAAATTCTGATGCCTTTGTTGGTGGGAGGATCCTTTGAAATATGGCCCCTAAATGTAAAGGGAGAGAAATTAGAAATTAGACAGCAGGTGCCAGCCACAGCCTTATTCATTCCGCAGACTGAGAAGCTACAGACTAGAGACTGTCTAAGCGCTTGGGTAATAGATTCCTGCTCAGAATAGATACAGACTTAGTAAAGAACAGACAGTGTATTGTTACACTTTGTGAAAGCAAGTTTAGATAATTTGGAAAATTACTGAATTAAGTGAGAATATTCTTATCATAAATAGCAACTGTATAAAATATCTCAGGTTGATATTTCTAGCATGAAAATCTAGATTTTCAAACTATATTGAAATTTTTCATGATTTATTTTCCGTCTAAAGAAATATCACCATCATTTTTATATAGCCTTTCCATAACTGCAATTTTATATTTGTAGGTATTAATATATGTCAATATTAATATACATCTGTATATTATTGTGTTTAATATGCACATTCATATCTATGTGACTGTTAATATTGTTAATATACGTGTATATATGCATTTTTACAGTTATTAATGTCTTTTAATTATTCTATTTAAAATGAAGGTCACTGACTTAATATACTATTTTACCTTTTTTATAACAATCCAGCGTTTTTAATCTGTATTTCAAATCTTTTAAAGCAAGAGGAAGAACAAGGTAGAAAGTGTAGCCACAGTGATTTAGAAAACATTAATAAGAATTTGGTTGAAAGTGCATTGAAGAGAGTGAACAGAGATGAGAAAGGTGAGTTATCCAAATTCTAATCATTGTACTAAGGGGTTGGGGAAGGCGAAAGTGTGCCAGTTTCCACCTTCCTAGTTCTTAAGTGTCATAAGTAGGTGGACAAGTAGATTTTGTTTGCTCATCTACTAATTTATTTATTGTAACAGAAATATTTTTGTTTCCTCAGAAAAAAAAGAGGTAGTACTTATTAATAAGTGCCTTTAGGAAAAAAAACAGTAATTTTTGTACTCTGCACCATAAAAGGCATAGCCTTCACTGCATATGTGAGCCCTATTGGGGTTTCATTTTTGTTAAGGGGTAATATGTAAGTAAATGCATAATATTTTTTAAAACTCCTTCCAATTATTAGTTTTACCTTCAATTGGATTTTTTCCATTTCCTTTAATAATTAGGCTTAAAAGAATATTGTTGCTAGATCTGAGTTTGAAAAAGAAGAGAAATATTTCCATATTATTCTCAGAGTGTGTATGTGGATATAGATGAACAAACAAGAGAATATGTTTAACAATCCTACTTTACATTTTAAAATCAGATAAGAAATCAGTCCTTTCAAGGAAAGCCAGCTCACCAAGTCCTGTCAGACGACAATGGGGAAAAAATGTACCCAGTACAGCTCTTTCAGCTTTGGAAAATGCACCCATACTTAGCTCCAGTTTAACAGCAGGGGACGACAAAGGTTAGTAGTCAGATTGAAAGTTGATTTTATTCTAGAACATTTTCTACTAGTTGTTTCATGGGCTAGAGATTTTTTTTAATGCCTTTCCTTGAAGGATTTTTGGTATTCCCACACCAGAACACTCCTTGTATAAGCAAGTGAAATCCTTTATTTTCTTTTTACATATTTATTTATACATATAAGACCTGGGGTGCAGGCCAGAGGTGCAGGGGCGGTGAAAGGATTCACTAGAGATAGAGTGGGGAGCAGAACAGGCAGATGAACTGAAATACACTGCTGAGGGGAGCAGTGGGCAAGGCAGGAGAGGTCTGCTGTGCCATGTGGGTCAGCTCCCTGACTGCTGTGGCTGTGCTTTAACCCCTTTTACCACCAGGGAGGGCCTGAATGAAATATTTTAGTAGAAAGTAAAATAGAACTAACTCTGGAGTATGATTTGGAAGATATATGCTGAAAATCTTTTTAATGAGTACTAATTTTTATCTTTTCACAACTAGGAGGTTCTGTGATAAAATACAGTGAAAATAACACTCGTAAGCAGTGGCTCAGAGAGACTCCTGAAACCTTGCTGAACATCCTCAAGAATGCTGATCTCAGCTTGGCGTTTGAAACATACACAATATATAGACCAGGTGAAATTGAGATAAAATATACATAACAAATTTATCAGTTTAGCCATTTTTAGGTTATTATTTAGGAACATTAAGTGCATCCTTATCTTTTTGCAGCCTTCTGCAAACCTGTCCAGTCTCCTAAACCAGAAACTGTCCCCATGAAATAATACTCCCCACTTCCTCATCCCAGAAGTCCTGAGATTTTAAAGTCATAAAATCATTTGTAGCATTACATTTGTAGGTTTTCTTGCATCTTTTCTAGCCAATCATATTAAATTAGAATTTCCCACAAAGCAACATTACTTCTACCTGTTCATTCCTTTGTGTATTTTAATAATCGCGTGACTGCTTTCTTTGAGGGGTGGTCTGTTTTCCCCATGCTGTATGCCATTGCTTTAGTGACTTGTAATCCAAACTTCATCATAGTAAACTTTGAGGGACTTTAACATTTCTTTTGCTACATTGAATGGAAGTCAAGATAGGTGAACAATTAAGATTTAGTTTTTAATTTTTGTAGATATTTTCACTTCTGTAAAATTGAACAAAATGACTTTTATAATACACTTCTTAAGTATCTAGGTCAAAGGATACTTAAGAGTGTACATGTGTTTGTATGTATAATTTTGACAATTCAGTGAGGAAAAGCTACTTTGCTAGGTTAGCTTTAAAATCACTTATACCAAGGAGGGCATGTTAAGGTAGGGCAAAGCTTGCCTGCATGTGCTGTACCAGGTACAGCTGTATTTACTTGGTCAGTATTTATTGAGGGGCTATATATGCTAAGTAAAGATTTATAAAAGAATAACACAGTTCCTTCCATGAGGGAATTTATCATCTGGGAGACCAATGCACAAGTGTTTTAGAGATGTGTATCGTGTTCTAAGGAGAGCTGTGCTTTTCTGGCTCGACTCTTACAGAGCCCTGAGGAGAGGTTCAGGGTCAGATGCTCAGGAAGGTTAGTGGCTGTGAGTTTTGACTTAGCCATGATAGACCTTAGGTTCTGTTTCTGGTCTAATGATGCCTTTTTGTCATTTTAGGGAAATTTACCATTGCAAAATTATACCTCTCTTCTAGAAAATAAGTATAGCTAGATTGAAGTAAGATTTAGTCCACATTTTAAAATGAGTCATTTTGTAAGGAAACATCTGAAAGTAATGATCATTGAAAAGTTTTGTAAAGCATGAATGTGCTTTTTAAAAAAAATTTCCTAACTATAGTCCCTTCTATTGAGAAAAATGGGGAAGGTGGAAGCTCAAAGGAAATTAATAGTAACCCAACTATCCAAAACAAACAAACAAACAAACAAAAACACAAAAAAATATAATGCTTTAATATAGAGTCTTATGTTTAAGTGTTTTTGATGATACTTTTCAATTTTTTTTTTCTTTTGAACAAAGTATTATATTAAAATTTAACATGTATACTGATGCTTACTGGGCTTTTCAATTTTTTTTTCTTTTGAACAAAGTATTATATTAAAATTTAACATGTATACTGATGCTTACTGGGCTT
>NW_004567111.1:50800928-50806404 GCF_000260355.1 Condylura cristata
TTTTTTTTTTTTTCCTACCTGAGACATCCTGGGAGGCAGGAAGAGGAAATTTCTTGCAAATCAAATTTCGGAAAAGTTCTTTGAAGAAACTTGCTAAAAGGTTTTAAGTGAGTTTCCTTGAGGTCTAGACAGTAGAAAGTGTAATTTGCTCTGAATAGGAGACATAAGTGAATTTCCTTATCTAAAGACTAGATAGTAGAATCCTGAAAGACTAGCCAGAAGACTTTTGTGAATTCCTTTGAAGTGCAGCAGGTAGAAAACCTGACTAGTTCTAAAATAGGAACCTGGGTGAATTTCTGCATCTAAAGGCCAGACAGTAGGAAGTTTGAGTAATTCTTTAGAATCTGAATAGAAGACTAGGTGAGATAGTAGAATGATATGATTTGGGTTTTCCTTCATCTAGCGGTGACATCCAGCGGTGAGAGAGATTTTGCAGAAACAGCCCTTTTGCTTTTATTGATCAGCCAGTTGTCAAGGCACTTTTGACTTCAGAGGAATTTCTCACCCTGGTGCAGTGCTTGCTTCTCAGGGCCAGGCAGCGCCTTATGTGGCTGAGGCAATCCAATTGTAAGCTGAAAGTTGCTCAGAATATTTTGATATTATGATTATACAAAAAATGGAGGTCATAACATAAGTTAGCCGTGCAAAGTCTGATTTTTCAGAGCTTTTCCCGATCTACCTGGAATCTGTCAGACGATAGACGTTGCATAGCTTGTGTCAGTAAGTGAATATTCTTAAAATTGACATAATTCCTGTTAATATTCCTCTGCAGGCTCGGAAGGGTTCTTGAAAGGCCCTTTGTCTGAAGACACAGAAGCATCAGACAGTGTTGATGGAGGTCATGAGTCTGTCGTTTTGGATCCAGAGAGACTTGAACCTCGATTGGATGAGGAGGACACGTATGTTGTGTTATACCTAGAAAATTTTAGTTGTGTGTGTGTGTGTGTGTGTGATTTGAATGCTATAGTGATGCAGAACCTGGTTATATCATGCTATAATTGAGCCTTATGTCTTGATCTTTCATGTGGGATGGTTAATGTGTTAAAGTATTGCAGAATTCCTGGTAAGCCCTATGTTCAAAATCATTCATGTTAGATTTATTATTTTTTTAAGATGCTAGATTACACATTGAAAAAAGTTATAAAACAGTGAATGATGTGATCTTTTGGAGGAACTAACAATTTTTTTGTGTGTTGCATTGTCTTACTTTTCAAAATTGTAAATATTGTTATGGTTAGAATCCATCAGTACTGGGGCTTACTACCCTAACATGGATGTTCATTATCCAAATTGTTTTTCTCAGAGACTTCGAGGAAGAAGATGACGATTCAGATTGGGTGTCAGAACTGAAACAGCGAACTAGCTGCCATGAAGTGGCTGACGGATAATGCCCACAGAACTGTCCCCTATTCCCACTGCATAGATGTTTAAAATGAAGAATTAATATTTGGATAATAATCAGCCCAAGGAATGTGTCTTTTCCTTTGGGAACAGAATGAAAGAGGGAGAATCTTTGAATATTTAACATTGTACCTCATTAATATCATGAGGTTTAAAACTCTGTGGAGTTCCTGTGAGTTTTTGACCTCAAATGTAGGTATGGGTTAGTGGGTATGAGCTTTGGGTTTTTCAGTCAGATAGATCAAAACCTGGGTGCTACCACCTACAGTTGTGTGATAATTGGAAATTGCTTAATCTCTTTGAGCCCAAGCCTTCAACTGTAAAATGAGGACAGCGATGCCTACCTCACAGGGGTGCTAGTCATAAACCATTACAGCAGCCCATGACTCTGTCATTGTGTTATGATTTGTATTGATTACTGTGTGGCTCTTTTAACATTTCCTAAATGTTTGAAGATCTAAATATATTTAATTACAACATAATGATTTGTTTGTGTTCAGTTTTTTTAAAAAAAGACCCATTTCTGAATAATGATCAGTGATCTTCACTAGCTACCAGCTGTTCTTAAATACAGTCCCTCACAGGATGCATAAAAGAACCCAGCATTAAAGATCAACTGTGGGGAGGGTATTGATCTTGTCAGAAACTGGCAGTTATGTATGAAAAGAGAATAAGCCCCAGAGTCAGTGTATGTATGAAGTGTCAGAAATTAGAATGTTGTGGAGCTAATGGTAATAGAGGGTGAGAATATTTTATTTATTTATTTTAAGATTTATTTATGCATACAGAGCTGGGGTACAGGCCAGAAACAGAGGGAGGAGCATAACAGGCAGATCGATGATGAAGTACACTGCTGAGGGGAGCAGCTGGTGAGACAGGAGTGGTCTGCTTCACCATGTGGGTCCCTCCTCCCCAAGTGGGAGATGGAACTCCTCTGTACTTTACCACAAAGGAGTGCCTGTCTGATGTTTTCTCATGATGAGACTGCACTTGAGGTCTTTGAAGAAGGATGCCACAGAGAAGTCACAATCTGGTCAGGGTGTTTGCAGTTGCATCATGATTTATTACTGCTGTTGTTAGCCTGCCAGGTTCTCCACTGCCAGGTTCTGATAACCCAACCCCTTGCTCTGTGCATTCTAAGTATCAGCGAATTCAACCCAATTCCTGGTGGGGATTTAGTTCAATGGCAAGTAGCCTGTTGCTTCACTTGTTCTAGCTTTGGTCCCTAGGAGTTGCTTTGGGTTGGCTACTTTGTCCCACTGACATTCTTTTGTCTGTTGGGAACCTCCTTATTTTCTGGTTCAGGCTCACCGTGTGCCTTTTCTTTCTTTTTTAACGCTTAAGAACATTTTTGTGGTTGTATTATATTATGAGACATTGAAACATGTGAACACATCAGTAGCCTCCCTCATGGGAGTTAGGTGTTAAATCTCAGCACTATTACCACTACAGCCTGAGTCCGATTTCCAGCTAGGGAGCTAACCCAGATGGCTCAGCAGACCTTTGCTCCCCTCAACAGTGTATTCCAGTCAATCTACCTGTTCTGCTCCCCACTCTGTCTCTGGTGAATCCTCTCACCTCCCTCACCCCATTCATCCCTCTACATTTCTGGCCTATACCTCAGTTCTATGCACCTCCCAAAAAAAGAAAAATCTGGTCCATGAGGCAGCTGCTTTTTTCTTTATTCTTGGTTTACTAGATTTACTAGATTGCCAGTAGATTTCAAAGACCAAGAACCTTTTACAATACTCTGTCTTTCCAAGGCACACAATGCTGAGTCCTAAGGCAAGGTAGGGATAATTAGACAGCTTCAGGGGTTGTCAGAAGAGTTAAGGGAGGCTCTAAAGATAAGGGCAACAAATTCCAAAGGGGACTAGTCAAACATCCCCCAGGATGAGGGGAAACAGGACCTTTCAGAACAAGGACAATAAAGAAAAAGGACACTAATGTAATGGCTGAGACACAGAGACTGAGTTCTGGGCACAGAAACGTTAAGAGAGTGCGTGAGACTACTGAGTACTAACCACTCACAGAGAGACTGGTGGGGTTTTAGAATAACTAGGGACAGGCCCTCACCGGTGGCACAGTGGGTTAAAGCACAGCACTAAGAAGCTAACACCACTTGCCACTTCTGCATGAGTCCAACCTGGCCTGTCCTGGAGGTGACCACATGGCTCGGCAGACATCTCCTGACCCGCCCGCTGCTCCCCTCAGCAGTGTACTTCGTTAGTCGGCCTGTTCTGCTCCCCTTACTTTCTCTGGTGAATCCTCTCACTGCCTCTGCACCTCTGGCTTGTACCCCAGTTCTGCATGCATAAATAAATAAATCTTAAAAAAAAAAAAATAACTAGGGACAGACATCTAAATTCCCTGAGGCACGACTCTGCTTGCCTCCCTTGCCCCTCTCTGGCCTGGTTCCACGAGCCTGGAAGTCCCAATTTATTTCTATTCCTTTTCTCAATAAACAATGGAAAGGTCTCATATGTTTTGTCTTAATGTGGCAGATGGCAGAACCTATTTAGAGCAGGCAGGTTTGGGGATTCAGGGGTGTCCCTGCCCTGTAATACCTGTTGTCTTTAGGCTTATAGTTTCCGATCAAAACTCAATTTCAAAACTGCTTAAGTCAGCTCCCGTTTTCCCCTACAATGCTCTTGAAAACTTTTCAATAGTTAAAATAAGCAGGGGAGTTTTAAGAATATTTCCAGATTCTAAGTTTCTATAAATATTCTCTACCTCTTTAGTCATCTTAAATCTTAGCATCGGACCAGTGTGTATACATTTCCAAACCATCAAAAAAGGGAACTTGAAATTATATGTATTTATTGAAAGACTGAATGAGTCTTGACTGGATGATAAATCTCTTTAAAAGTCATGGTTTTAGAGTTTTAAATAAAATTTCAAAGTGTTGGGGGGGTGGGACAGGGAAGGATGCCTTGGAAAAAGTTCACAAATAGGTTTTATGGACCCCACTCCAACCCCAGACCAATGATATCCAACACCAAGGACTACAAATTTCATAATGTCATCACCTCCAAAGGGAGGATTACTGGGAATTGAGGGTGGAATTAAGCAGTCAAACTTGGTATATAACCAGACAGGTGGGCTTTGGGGATTCTTGGTTTTTCACATGCTACTGGAGTCAAAGCTCAGGGAACTTATAGAATGCATTCACCAATTTCTCTCTCTCCCCAAGTTATTCTTTTCTTCATCCCCCTTTATGTAAATAACCCTTTATTAACCTTTTTGTGTGGGCCTGCAGTTGGGTCTCACTATAAGTTCCTTTTAAGTATGTGGGTGAGGACAACAGTCAGATCCCCATTTCACATTGGGGGTGCCCTCTAACAAAAAGACTGGTGGATGACTAGAAACCAGTCTTAGTGATAGATTACTGTATGATTCTGGACATACAAATAGAAAAGAACTGAGAAACAACAGAACTTCCAATTTGTGTGTACATGAATGAAGTTTGTCAGCATTTACTGCTCTGAATAAAAAGAAGGAAAAGGAGAAAAGTTGATGTTTTTCTGTTCTTGAAAAAAGCTAACATTCTATGGATAACTAACAGAACTTTGACAAGGGGATGAGATGAGAAACTCCATTATCTTCAAGAGGTGAATTTCCAATACAATTTTACATTTTATATTTAATGAGTATTTATCAATGTTAATGATATATTTGATTTTGATCAATGCTAGCCTAGTAGTTATAGCTTAACAAAAAAATACAAGCCTATAATCAGAATATATATTTCCATTTGTATGACCAATAAAACTTTGAAGAGTGAAAAACAGGTGTTCAAGGAAAGGAATGATGTTAACTTACTGATTCCAAAGAGTTCACTTTTTATTTTTTTAAGTAGATGTTAGGGGACTTCAAGTAGATGATGTGGTATTTAGATTTCATTGGCTATGTTTTACTTATGCTATTATTTATAATTGCTGAAGATTACATCCTTTCAACTAATTATATTCTTTTTTTTTAAGATTTATTTATTTATTCATATAGAGCTGGGGTACAGGTCAGAGATGCTGAGGGTGAGATGATTCACCAGAGACAGAGAGGGGAGCAGAACAGG
>NW_004567111.1:50807394-50836946 GCF_000260355.1 Condylura cristata
GCTCTTACGGACTTATGCACCGGAGTTCGCACCTGAGGCAACCGGAGGTGGCGCGGCCAGGTCTCCAAAACTCTAGCCTCCCACCCACCTCGGGTGGATTGTCGTGACTGGTCCTCCAGTTGCTCCGGCCTCGGTGTCCCGCCCGCCTTTCCCGCGCGGCTCCGCCCCTGCAGCCCCGGGGCGCGGTGGCTGCGGGGACCCGGATCTGCCAGACTCTACCCGCGTCCTGAGAAGCCGGCGGAACAGGTATGCTGCGGGCCTGTCGCCTATAGTCTTAACCTGGAGCCTCCCCATGCTCCCGGAGCCACTAGACATGGAATTGAGCCCCCTGCGGTACAGACGCTGGAAGCCTTGGGGCGGAGTCTCCCCCTCCGGCCGCGTCATTCTCCATGGCTACGCGCACCCGGCCAACCCCAGCACCCCGCAACCCCACCCCAGCCGGGCGGGGTCTGGCTGGGCTCATCTGCCGGTAGTCTCCTGGAAATTCCCTAAGGAAGAAGGAATCGCCCCTAAATTTCACACCTCTGGTACCATCTGGGAAGGAGGGGCGCGGTCCCTTAGGTCAGGCCCTCAGTTCAGGTGTTCGGATTTAGCATCTGCCTTGCTCAAAACCGGGTCCCCAGTGCAACCTCTCCGGTTGTGCAACTGGGTCGCACCTCCATTCCCTCCCTCGCCCCAAGTCTTGGCCTCCACTATCTAACCCTTAGACAAGTTTCTTGAAAACTTAACCAGGCTGCTCACTCAGTTTGGAAAAGTTGGAACGGTTGCTTAAAAGGGGTATTCAAGGAAAGCAATTGATAATAAAATCTGTATTGTATGCTTGGCACAAACACTAAAAGAAGTAGTGAAGTAGCCAGGCGTGGGCACCAGACCATGGCTGTGGCGAAGTGTTAGGTCTGAGCTATGAGAGCAGTTTGCCCAGTGTTGGCCTGACTTTGAAAACAGACACGCAAACAAATGGTGAACTGGTATAGTTCCAAACAATACACAGTACAAGTAAGCCTTGATTTACATGTAGTTGCATCCTTCGAAAATACACTGTTGATTAAAACTGTGCAAAAATAGGTTATACTGAGATGTAAAGGCTCATTGCTAGCCGCAGAAAATGATGAAATCACTCCCCCCACCCTCAACTGGCCTCCCCCACATATACATAAATGTATGCAGAGAATTTCTAAGGTTGTAGGGTCAGACTATCCTTTCTTGTGGGGGACTGTCAAATTCAGAGCCTTAGTAGCTCAGACCTTCCAAACACTTCAAAAAGTCTTTATGCCTGTACTTTTGGGGGGCATACACACACACTTTACAGAGTGTACTGGGGGGTGGGGTTGGGTGGGGGGGGGTGAAATAGACGCACACGCACACGTTACAAAGTTTCCCCTAGGGGGCAGCACGTACCCACTGAAAAAGGTTAGGCTGTGACGGTTGGTCACAAAGCTGTGCTCTTCATAAAGTGCCAAGAGTGGGTGAATTATATCTTTTATTTCCAGAACAAACATGCAAAAACAGATACTGTTATTTAAATTTTAGAAATTAAGAAAATATAGTTATGCAAGGTTAAGGATTCACCTAAGATCACAACACTACAGTATATAAAGCTCAGCTGCAACCCAAGGCTGACCTCTGTGTCACTTTGGTTGTAGCCACAGGAAAGTTAGTTTGACTCTGTCTTGACACGATTGGAAAGAAAGTTTTAGCAAGGTGAGTTATTTTACATTTTAGTGGTCAATTTTCTGTATTTGTTAGTCTTTAAATAAAATGTCATTGCTCATTCCCAGGAACATCTGTCTCATTGGAGACTATGGATCAATATGATGTGATTAAGGCCATCGGGGAAGGTGCTTTTGGGAAAGCATACTTGGCCAAAGGGAAGTCAGATGGCCAGCACTGTGTTATAAAAGAGATCAACTTTGCGAAGGTAAAGTCAAGACGTCCAAATTCTTGTTGTCTTTCACCTTCTGACTTACTGTGCTTAGTATAGTCATCACTATGTTGTTGCAAATAGCAATAGTTCATATTTTTTATAGCAGTGTAGTATTCCTTTGTGAATATATACCACGTCTTAATCCATTCCTTTGTCCTTGGACACTGGTTGTTCCCATAACATGGCTACTGTAAATAGTGCTGCAGTGAACATAGATGTGCATATGTCCCTTCAAATCAGTGTTCTTGCATTCTTAGGAGTGGAATTGTTGGATCATATGTAGATGTATTTTTAATAACTTTAGAGACGCCACACTTTTTTTTTAAAGATTTATTTATTTATGCATACAGAACTGGGGTACAGGCCAGAGGTGTGGAGGTTGAGAGGATTTGCCAGAGACAGAGTGGGGAGTGGATCAGGGAGATAGACTGAAATACCCTGCTGAGGGGAGCAGTGGGCAGGTCAGGAGAGGTCTGCCATGCCACGTGGGTCACTTCCCTGGCCGGGGATCAAACTGCTGCAGTGGCTGCAGTAGCTTCATAGGGCTGTGCTTAAACCCGGTGTCCACCAGGGAGAGCCCTGAAACTCCACACTTGTTATCATACCACCTTGTTTATTTTTCTTACGAGCCTTTATAATGATCTGGAATAACTTTGCTTGCTTATTTCTTCACTTATTTATTGTGTCTCCCTTAGCATGTGGAATAATGCCAGTAATAGGTACTCAAAAAGTTTTTATTGATTGCATTGAATAAATGGAGAAAACTATGTATTACTGCTGTTAGTCTACTAACTTTTGAAAAGTAGTTAAATATATATATTTAAAAATTAATCACTGTTTGCTAAATTCCCCTTAGTTTGTGCTTATGTTACCCTCCTAGTGATGTGTTCATTTCAAGATATATGATACTAACAATGCCCATTGTATGTGTTAAAATTAAAAATAATTTTAAGGCTTATTTATTTGGTTGTGATCTGCTATAATATTTATAGATGAGAGTAGAAGAGGGCTTCCCTGTGGCACAGTGGTTAAGTCTTAGTGCTGTGAAGTGAAAGATTTTTTTTAAAAGATTTATTTATTTATGCATAAAGAACTGGGGTGCAGGCCAGAAGTGTGGGGATGGGGGTTTGAGAGGACTCACCAGAGACAATGTGGGGAACAGAACAGGCAGATCCACCGAAATATGCTGGGGTGTGGTGGATCTGCTGTGCCATGTGGGTTAGCTCCTGGGCAGGGATTGAACTGATACCACAGTGGTTGATGGTGCTGAGACTTAACTCTTGCACCACCAGGGAGACCTTAGCACATCACTATTTTTTTTTTTAAAAAGATTTATTTATTCATTCAGAACTGGGGTACAGGCCAAAGGTAAGGGGCGGTGAGAGGATTCACCAGAGACAAAGCAGGGAGCAGAACAGGTAGATCGACGAAGTTGAGAGGAGAAGTTAAATCTGAGGGGAGCAGTGGGTGGGCCAGAAGAGGTCTGTCGTGCCATGTGGGTCACCTCCAGGGCGGGTAGGGTTCGAACTCATACTGAAGTGGCTTTAGCTTCTTAGTGCTGTGCTTTAACCTGCTGCACCACCAGGAAGGACCGCACATCACTATTTAAACCCTCTCCAGACCTGATATTGTCCAGGGTCCAAGAGGTCTGCGTTTCAGCTGCCAGTTGGATATCTTCAAGTGATATCTGTATTATTATCTGTTGCTGTGTCAGACTTAGGGACTTAAGCAATAAATATTAATTATCTCACACTTTCTGTGAGTTAAGAATTCAAAATGTGAATCGTAGAGGAGCATCTTGAAAGCTAGTTACCACAATTGTATCCCGCGAAAGCAGCAATTTTCATCTTTCTAAGCAAATCTCTGTCACCTGCTGTGTGCTGCATTAGGTGAGTAAACTAAATTTCATTTTTAAAGATTTCTTTCTTCCTTAGCAGTGATGCTGCTAGACCATTGCATTTTAATAAAGCACTCTTTTTCTACTTAAGAGATAAATATTAAAATAACTTCCCGACAGATGGTTTGATAATTACAGTATGGTGCTACCACATTTGAACTTTTAAGACTGCAGAGCTTCACTGGAAACATGTTTTCTTGATTATGATTGTCATTGACAAATCATTGACCAGATATAGGACACTCTGCTACCTGTAGAAATTTTGTTCACTGCTATTGAAGGATCAGTGTTAGAAATGATATTAAAAATCAGTTGCGATTCTGGAGAATTTTAGGCGACTAAGCAGAAAGCATGTTCCTAGAAGGCAATTATCTTTACTGATTATTCTGTTTCTTAATGTAATTTAGATGCCTATCCAAGAAAAAGAAGCTTCAAGGAAAGAAGTCACTCTTCTGGCAAAGATGAAGCATCCCAACATTGTAACCTTCTTCAATTCATTCCAAGGTTTGACTTTCTATTATTCTTAAAATATTTTAATAAGACATAGCATGTAGGCTTTTATAAAAGACCTGTTCCTGAAAACTTTCCATTATATGTATTAAGATTAAAAATAATTTTAAGGCTTATTTATTCGGTGGTGGCCTGCTAGAATATTTATAAATGAGAGTAGAAGAGGGCTTCCCATTTACTTAAATTATTTCCCATTTACTTAAATTATTACAAACTGGGACATCATATTTATTTTTTTCTCTTGTGAATTTTGTACACAGTTTCTCTAATTCTTCCTGGCTCTCCTTTATTCTCACTGCCTCAAGGAGGTCAGGGTAGGTGTATTAACTTTACTTCAGTAAGTCCCTCCCCATTTCAGTGGCCTCAATAACTGTGGCTCCCACTCCATGCTGGCTGTTGGCGAACTGGGTCTGAAGTCTGGGTCCCAGGCTGAAAGAAACAGCCCAACATTGTCCTCGTGAGTGAAAATGCAAGACCCTGCCTCTGCTCCTGGGTCATAAGCAGCTAATGGAGCATGCATGTTACTACCTAGCTATCTTCAAGCACCACTGGTGGGGTGCAGCGGCAGTGAAAATCAGTAAAAATAAACAGCCCCTATTAAATGTACTTACACACTGCAGGGAACTGCCTGGCCAAGTTCAAATCACTGCCAAATCCCTCTCTAGCGAGCGGATTTAAAAGTTTTCTCAGGACTCTTCTGAGGTCTGGTCTTGCTGGAAGCTGAGTAGTACATGTGGGCAGAGAAGTGCATCGTATTGATCACTGAAATGAAAGTCTCAATAGTGGTTAGCCCAAGCGTTTATTAGAGATAATCAAAGTGAGCATTCAAACCCAGGAAGCTGAGAGCTTTTCCAACAATCACAGGTTTGGGTTTTATTATGTAAATAGAGACAGTGATTCATTGAGATTAAAAAAAAAAAGTAATTGTTCTTGAGGGCAGGGATGTGCTCTTTCTGGATTTTGGGGTTCCTAGATTTCTCTGAGACTTGGAGTTGCTGGGTCCTTGCTATGGCCACGAAAGAATCCAAAGCCACTTCTGTCAAAGAATACTTTATGTAGAGACAGTACCCCTGCAGAGAGCTGGGCGGGAGAGGCCATCCATGGAAGAACAACTGCAAGAAGAGGTGGGGGAGGCCTGGGGTAAGTGAGGTACAGGGGGCTGCTCACTCTGTCCTGTTCAGGGGTATGGTTGGGTCATCCCTGGCCACAGGTCAGCATGGGTCTTGCTCCCTTTGCTGCTTCTTGCTCTGCTCAGACGGTCCTGTATCAGCTTGCCTGTAGGTTGGGGTGGAAAGCTGCCTTCTCTCTTCTGAGTTTTTCTTAGTTCTCTCCAGGTTTTATTTTCTCTGGCAAATGTTTCTGGGGTTCTGGGATTGTTGGGCATTCATGTTCTTTAGGCATCACCCCTTCCTGCTCTAAGTCTGGTTTTCAATTCTAATTGAGAATTAGATCTTTAATTTCTCAAGTTAATGACTAAAGATACATCTATGGGTAGAGGAGGGAAAAGCCAGTTCCTAATCACTTCTCTGATTTCTAAAGAATGCATAAAGGGGGCCCTCCCTGGTGGTACAGCCAGTTAGAGCACAGCACTGGGAGGCTGGAGACACTTCAGCATGAGTTTGATCCCCGCCTGCCCTGAAGGTAATCCACATGGCGCTGCAGACCTCTCCTGACCCACCCGCTGCTCCCCTCAGCAGTGTACCTCATCAGTTGGCCTGTTCTTCTCCCCACTCTGTCTCTGGTGAATTCTCTCACTGCCCCTGCGCCTCTGGCCTGAACCCCAGTTCTGTATGAATAAATAAATCAGACTTTAAAAAAAAAAAAGCATAAAGGGGATGTGAAGGCTGGCATCCAAGGTGCAAATCTTTACCTGACTGCTCACTAGAGAAGGAGAGAGAGGCTGGTTGTGTGAAGCTGCTTCAACGAACCAGGCAGGAAGCCTGTGTTGACTTACAAGCCTATGCAGAGAAGGCTTTGTCTTCAGCCTGCTAGGCTGAGAGGTGGGGTTTCCAGAACCCCACTTTTTCAAGATGTTCATAGTATTGAACAGCTTTGAAGTGGAAGCCACTGAATAGTGTGTTATATTCCTGGTCTTGGATTTTAATAATACCATAGGAGGGTCTTTCTTTCCCTCATTTCCTTTTCTTTTCTTTTTTTTGTTTTTTAAAATAATATAACAGTTTATTTTTACATAATTTTGTACACTTTTTTGTTTTTATCTCAATTGTAATCCCCGTGGGCTTCCCATCACCGAATCACCCATGTGCCATCACCATAGTCCTGTGCACTTCCCTCCTACCCCACCTCCCCGCTGTTTTTGATCCCATTCCCCACTCCACCCCCATAAAATGTCTCTGGTATATGGCTGTTCATTATTCTTATTATTTTCTCGCCTGGTCCATTATACTCCTGCTATGAGTGAAACCATCCAGTATTTTTCTTTCTCTTTCTGGCTTATCTCACTAAGCATGATCTTTTCCAGCTCCATCCAAGTTGCTGCAAAAGACATGTGTTTCTCTTTTTGGTTGCTGAGTAATATTCCATTGTATATACGTACCACATCTTTCTAATCCAGTCATCTACTTTTGGGCATTTGGGCTGCTTCCATGTTTTTCCAATTGTAAATAAAGCAGCAATAAACATGGGGGTGCAGGTATCTTTTTCAATCAGTGTTTTTGTGTCTTTTGGGTAGATACCTAGGAGTGGGATTGCTGGGTCATAGTCTTTCCCTCATTTTTTTAGGTTATTATTGTGGCTTCTACTACTTTGGTACCTCCTACTCCTCAGGCCTTCAGTAAGATCACAATTCAAGCTATAGCTGCCCTTACCAATATAGCACAGTGCTCTTGTATTGTTGTGTCTGTCTGTTTATACGGATAATTACCAATCGGCTTACTATGACCTCCCTTAAGATAGTAAACTTAGTGAATTCTTTTGCTCACCAGGACATCTCAGCATCTAGCACATGTTCAGTACTCAATACGTATTTGTTGAATGAGTGTGTGAACTAGACCACTTGATTAGACTGACAATGGGGATTTGAGGACATTTTAAGCTGAACATTGTTATCAGTAATTTACAGTAAATTGTTTGTATTGTAAAGTTCCTTGCAGTGGCATTTTGTTTTAAGTAAAACACCCTTGTTTAGGAAAACTGGGGTTATTCTTATGCCTTTGGATTTGCAGATTGTTGAAACTTGAAACACCAAGCTGACCTGAGAGCCTCAGGGACCTTGTAGCACCTGCCTGAATAGACAAAGCCTTTGTTTAAATGCAAACAGCTATTGTCCAAGCCAAAGAGCTAGAGTGCTCTAGTTTACCAAATATTTGTTTATAAAAAGCATGAAGTCTCTCATAGGTTTGAAGCAACATGAAAAGCAAGTAGTGAGATTTTCCTAGAGCTAAAATAATTCCACTTATATTCCTTCAATCAATATGTTTCCATTGCTAGACATGTTCCAGGTCTTGGGGCTCTAGCAGTGAACAAAGATCCCTCTGCTGTTGTATTCATTTTTCCTGCTGCTATATAACAAATGCTTAACCAACATTTTTAATTATCATTTCCCAGCCTCTGAAGGTGAGATGTGTAGGCTTGGCTTAGCTGCATTCTCTGCTCAGGGTGTCACATAGTTGAAATCAAGATATCAGCTAGCTTGATGTCTCATCTGTGTTCAGTTCTCTTCCACACTTATTCTGGGTGTTGGCAGAATTCATTTAGCAGCACTTTTCGGACTGAGATATCTGCTTTCTTGCTGGTTGCTAACTGGAGGTAGTTCTCTGCTTCTAGAAGTTAAATTCCCTCCTTTGCCTCGAGGCTCCTTCAATTCTGTTGCTCACTTGAAATCTTTCATTCCTCTGTCTTTGACCTCTGGACTCAGATTTCAGTGGTTCATGGGATTAGCCAGATCCACTTGGATAATCTTCTTTTCTATAAACTCAGATGTTGCATTGGGCAACACCACACTGATAAAGAAATGGGAGTCATGGAGAAGGCTACACAATGCAGGATGCTGCCGAAGAGCAAGATCCTGGTCTTTTTATTAGTAGACTAATCAGACAGCATTAATCATGTGAGGAAGTGAAAAAGAAAGGGAGAATTAGAAGAAGCTGGGCAAAAGATGGAACTGTACATCTGCTGATAGTTTGGTATGTAGAACAGCCCTGACTGTTCCAGTCAGGATTTCAATCTTCTCAGTAAGGCATTCCACTAGTCAACTTCTGGGGTCTTTCGTTATACATCAGTCAATGGCCCCCCGGGCGTTCCTGGTCATACCTTGTGATATATAAGACAGGAGTAAGATTATGCATCCATCCTCAGTCCCCCGGCATTCCCGGTCATACCTCGTGATGCAGACCCTTCCCAGGGTGATCTAGCTTTATGCTCTTAATTGATATGAAAGGCGCCTCATAGGGCTGGGCTCTTAGATGGAGGCTGGATAAGCCACCTATGATTAGCAGACCCATACTCAGAGTCAGCTGATTAAGAATTTGAATGATGTCAGCAAAATCCCCTTTTGGGAATCATGGGAATCACATGCAGTTATGTCTGGGTTCTACGCTCTCTCAGGGAAAGGGAGGTAGTTATACAGGGTGTGTGCACTAGTCCTAGAATCTGCCTGCTACACTGAGAATTTTACATATTAGGAGAAAGGATGGCAGGGACAGATGATAAATTTAAGCATAATTAATAAGTTCATTATATAGCATGCTAGGTGACACGTGCTATGGGGAGAATAAAACAAGGTGAGGCAGCAGTAGAGGGAGCAATTTTTAAAAAAGGATTTATTTATTTATGCACACAGAACTGAGGGACAAGGCAGAGGTGCAGGGGTGGTGAGAGGATTCACCAGACACAGAGTGGGGAGCAAAACAGGCAGATTGACAAGTACACTGCGGGTTGCAGGAGAGGTCACACCATGTGGATCACTTCCAGGCCAGGGATCAAACTCATCCTGAAGTGGCATTAGCTTCTTAGTGCTGTGCTGTAACCTGCTGTGCCACCAGGGAGGGCCCAGAGGGAGCAATTATAAATGGGTGGTCAGGATGTGTCCTCATGTGAAGGTAAAATTTGAGCTAAAATTTAAAGAATGTTGCCAGTATCTGGACAAGAGCTTTCTAGGCAAGGAGAATACCTGTTGCAATGGCATGAGGCAAGAGCAGACCTAATGTATATCATTTTTTTTGAGATTTATTTACTTGTGCGTACAAGAGCTGGAGTATGGGCCAGAGGTATCGGGGGTGAGAGGATTCACTAGAGCAGAACAGGCAGATTAACTGAAATACACTGCTGAGGGGAGCAGCGGGTGGAACAGGAAAGGTCTCCTGTGCCATGTGGGTCACCTCCCTGGCCAGGGATCAAACTTGTTCAAACACTTGTTGCAGTGGCTGTGGACAGCTTCATAGTGCTGCACTTTAACCTCTTGCACCACCAGAGAGGGCCCGGGCCTAATATATTATTGGAGGCCATTAGGAGAGGCAAAAGTCCATAGGTCACAGCCCATTTTTGTGGGATATGTCATGATTCAAGAGCCTGGCTGTTATCTACACAGACTGTTTTTCGAGGTTATGTTTGCAGTGAACTTTGAAGGATGTGATAACATCTCCCTGAAGATAAGAAAGCAGGCTTGTTTACTGTCCATTATAAAAGTGGCAGATTCCCCAACTTCAGTTTTCCTCTCCTGCAAGACAGCCCACTGCCTATGCAAATGTCCATCTAAGCATTGATGGACACAGAGAACCAGCAGAAGTATGAAGCTTTGACTACTACTTTGCCAAGAGAATAAAGCCCTTTGTTCTGTCCAGGGAGTCTCGTGTCTTTTGCCAGCATCCATGAAGTAGTCACAGGCTTGGCTATAGGCAGAGTCTCAGTGCTGTTACAGAACCCTGACAGAAGTCAGTTTATTGGACAGAGTACAATAAACAAGGGGAGATATCAAGAAATATCTTCATTTGTTATGCTGATTCTATATCCCTTTTCTATTTTGGGCTCTAAAATGTCTTATTTATGAAATGATGGTGATAGTGGATGGATACCTCATTTCTTCCAATCTAGGTGCCATTCATCTTAGGGTACATCATTGTGCACTAATTTAAAAGAAAAATATTCTCAATTAAACTATGATACAGTGCTTTCTTTTTGTTTTATTTCATATGTGCTACAAGTGTTATTTTAGATTTAGTTAACAGTGTTATTTTTTTATTACCATTGGGCATATATAAAAAGAAAAATACAAGCAAATTTAATTTGTTAAAGTATTCCAAATGTATGGAGGCAGTAGTAGCATCAAGACTGCTGGGTTTACAGCAACAGATGGGAAGATGCCAAAGTCTGTATGACACAATCCTGAATTTTTAAAAGTGCATTTTAGAACGAATTAATTATAGCAGTTGTCTTCTAAACATTGGCTATGTAAAAATTAGTTGCAGTCCTAATGTTAGTGCCTCTCAATATTTTTGAAAGATCAATGATCCAAAAGCTTCATAATTCCAGAAACTACTGCTGTATATAGTGTTTGCAGTTCCTTTTTGTGATATCTTTTCCTCCTTTCTGCATTCTCAATATTATGCATGCGTTTAAGACTAAACACAGATGATTCTCCCTAATGCTAAAGTGGCCTTTTTCACCTCTGTTATTATTAGTATCCAAGTGAAGAGTACCCTAGGATCCAGACTATTAAGGGGAACATGCACTAAAGGCTTTCTGCCATCTGCATACACTAAAGCAAAGTAAGCATATTCTTCGTGTGAAAGATTTTTTTAAAAAGATTTATTTATTAATGAACAAAAGAGTTGGGGTGTACGCCAGAGGTGCGGAGTAGGTGAGAGGGTTCACCAAAGACAGAATGGGGAGCAGAAGAGGCAGATGTACTGAAATACACTGCTGAGAGGAGCAGCAGGTGAGACAGGAGAAGTCTGCCAGGCCATGTGGGTCAACTCTCTGGCCATGCCGGGCATCCAACTCATGCTGCAGTGGCTGGTGATATAGCTTGATAAAGCTGTCTTTAACCCCATGCTCCCCCAGGGAGGCCCCGTGTGAACGATTTTTTAAAAGATTTATTTGTGCATACAAGGACTGGGGTTGCAGAGGGTGAGGTGTGAGAGGATTCACTAGAACAAAACTGGCAGATTGACTGAAATAAACTGCAGAGGGGAACAGCAGGTGGGTCAGAAGAGGTCTGCTGCACCCAGTGGCTCCCTGGCTCCCTGGCCAGGAATTGGACTTGTGCTGCAGTGGCTGCAGATAGCTTCATAGTGCTTTAGCTCGTGGCACCACCACGGAGGGCCCCCAGTGTGAAAGATTTTTAAACAGTTATTATACACAGAGACAGAACCCTTTCCCTGAGTTTCCTTTTTTTCTTTTAAAGATTTATTTATTTATTCATATAGAACTGGGGTACAAGCCAGAGGTGTGGAGGGTGAGAGGATTCACCAGAGACAGAGTGGGGGGCAGAACAGGCAGATGGATGAAGTACACTGCTGAGGGGAGCAGCGGGCGGGTCAGGAGAGGTCTGCCACACCATGTGGATCTCCTCCGGGGCAGGCGGGAATCGAACTCATGTGCAAATGGCTTCAGCTTCTTCGTGCTGTGCTTTAACCCACTGCGCCACCAGGGAGGGCCTGAGTTTCCTTTTTTTGATTCTTGCATGGTTTTGAAATTGCCATCCCTTCCTCGTGGTAGCAGCCTCTTTAGTGATTAAGCTGTGAGAAATATCCTAATTCCCCTAAGAGTAATACATTTCTGAAAAGAATTTATCTCTAGATAATTAGGGTATGTCAGGACATATCTTAAAATCTCACTGCCGCCAGTTGGACTCACATGTACTTCTTTTTGCCCCGGAGTGTACACTCTTACTCTAGCAGTTCTCACACATGCTGATTGACTCCCTAACTAGACTGTCAACTCCTTACATAGCATCTTTGCAATGTATTGCTACCACAGCATTCCTTAGCTTACCCTCAATGAATGTTTGTGGATGTGTGAGTGGTTTTGTCCCCTTTAGGATGTGGACACTTGAAGTGTTATGTGAAAGAGGAAGCGCTCCCTAGGCGAATTAGGAGCAAACCAGGGCAGATGCTCTCATGTTGCTGAACCCATTTTAAATTTGGTTTAAGCTACTTGAAAGAAAAGGTAGCAAATGGAAGATATTTGACAAGCGATTCTGGCATTTAGTGAATACTCAGTTTAACTATAGGGGAAAATACCAGAATGACTAACACTTGCTTATAAGTGTGGTTTCCTGCAGTTTTGTTTTCATTAGAAACCACACAACATGAAAGAACAAAGAGTGGACTTGTTTTTGGAGAACACATAAACTGGTAGGAAAAATAATCAAGTTAGTAGAGACCTTTTTCTAACATGATTCCAGTTAGTGGTTGGTTGGTTAAGGATAAACCTAGTGAAGCGGAAAAGTGTACAGACATTTTAATCTATAAATGCATAATCACATGCAAATGTTTGAGATATATGTCCAAGGTCTTAGACTATGAGTTCACTTATTGGAGTATTGACTAGTTTTCCTTTTCTTGTTCTTTTTTTAAAAAACATTTATTTACTTATGCATCCAAGAGCTCGGGTACAAGAGTGGTGAGAGGATTCACCAGAGAGATTGGGAAACAGAACAGGCAGATCTATCGAAATACTGTCGAGGGGAATAGCGGGTGAGATAGGAGAGGTCTGTTGCTCCTCGTGGGTCACCTTCCTGGCCAGGGATCAAACTCTTGCTGTAGTGGCCGCTCATTGCTTCACAGTTCTGTGTCTTAACCCCTTGCTCCATCAGGGAGGGCATTGAATAGTTTTTCTTATGTAGACTATGCCCCTAATTTATAATTTCCAATTTTTCCTTTTTAGAGTGGAGTAAGAATTTATTCTGTGATCCAATCCTTTCAGAACTTTTCTAATAATTTCCCACTTGCCCCATCCAACATTTAGGTCATAGACATTTTTATTAAGCTACTCACTTTACTGACTCTGCCTGAACATTTAACATGGTTTTGGTAGAAATAACCCCATCTTTCTTTTTTCACTCAAACATTTTCACTTTATGTAATAATTTCATTAACAAGTATAATTGCCATGAGCATATTTGGGAATGTACACTGTGATCTCTTTAAGAATCTAGTAACGCCCACGGGTAGCCTTAAATGAATCTTCTGAGTAGGTCAGGGCAAGTTCAATTAGAAGAGCATCTATTGTATTTCACAACATAGTTGAATAAGGGCCAGGTAAATATAATTTACAGTCAAATTCAAGAAGGGTGTATTAATTCTTCCTGGGCTGTTGGGGAATATTTGCTGCCACTGTTTTATGGCACATTTCTAATATTTTGTAGGAATGTATTATTAACAACAGTTAACATTTATCACTCTCATGTACAGACATTGTTCTCTATTCAACATGAATGAACTCATTTAATCTTTACAACAATCCTAACAGGAGTTTCTATATTGCTATCTCTGTTTTATATACAAGGTTAATGAGGCAGAATGAAGTTAAAATAACTTACCTAGAGTCACAAGAAATGTATGCAATGAGATGGGATTGGAACCCATTCCATCTTGACTCCATAGTCAAAATTTTTAATTATTAGATGCTGCATTTTTTACTACATTCTCCACCCTCTGGAGATTGGAAGGCACATGATTATCTGAAACCCTTCCAACCCTGAAGGATGCCTTTCCTTACAGAGAACGACAGGCTGTTTATTGTGATGGAGTACTGTGATGGAGGGGATCTCATGAAGAGGATTGGTAGACAACGTGGAGTGTTATTTAGTGAAGACCAGGTAAAAGCACTTCTAATTTTCCTTGTAATTTCTGTGGGGAGAGTAAAATTTATCATTCTATGATGAGTAGACCATATTTTGATGATGCACACTTTCTGGTAGACAAATTTACACCATAAGATAGTGGCTCTCTCCTTACTCCAGAATGTATTTGCTATTGAGCTTAAGTTGAATCTCTTTCTGAGAGTGAAGTTTGCTTGAGAAAAGACAGTGTCTCATTTTTGGACCATTTCACATAGCATGTCTCTGAGAGAAATATTCATGACTAAAAAACATCTAGATATGTATTTATAGTTCTCTTCTTCCTTTTACAGTTCAGCACTCTATTTTAGAAAGTGATCCACTCTGCTGGGGAGGTTAGAAGCTCTTCTTAGCAGTAGCTATTTAGTGTCATTGGTTATTAAGAGAGAGGAGAAAAAAGGTGAAGAATAATGGCCTCAATTCCCATTTCCTTTTTGCACAAACACATATTTTTTCTATATGCTGAGCTGCCTTGGGAATCCTCCTGGGGATTGCACTCATGAAGGAAACAGGTGTACATGTGTGGGGGGGAACCACAATCAGCCCTGGCTGCTTCTGGTAAGGCTCACCCCAAGCCTGCCATCTTTCTTTAGGCCCTTGGTTTCTTTGTGCTATTTTGCATTTAAAAAAAAAAGATTTTATTTATTTTTTTTTACATAGAAGAAGTAGGACGTGTAGGCCAGAGGCTGTAGTGGGTGAGATGACTCACCAGAGACAGAGTGGGGACCAGAGCAGGTGTCACCAGAAGACTGGAGTTGGGGCCACCTGTCACCACTGAATGCTGATAAAGTAGAGACAGGAATCGAATCTTTCAAGTGTGCTTTCATCAGACAGCCGGCAATCTGGAAGATGGTGGGTTAACACCCTAACAAAACTGCTTTAACATTTCATTGCCAGCTGCCTTTTTATAATGAACTGAATTAAGAGAGTTCAGCAGTAAGTTGGCCTTCACTGCTACCAGTGGGCTGTGATGTGCAGCCCCGAGGCTCTTTGTCACCCTTCTGGCCTTGGACATCTGGCATCAGGCTCATCCAACTGTGCTAAGGCTGCTCTTCAGCTAGTGCTGGCTCCCTGCACTCTTCTAGACAAGTCCTGGGTTGCAAAATGAACTCAGAGAGGACAGGCCATAAACAATATGTGCATGCAGTCTTTCCAGCTTAGTGTCTCACTCGCTCTCCTCTTTCTCCATGGCCCTACAAGAGGCAGATTTACTCAAATACACTGCTAAGGGGAGCAGCAGGTGAGACAAGAGCAGTCTGCTGCACCATATGTGGGAAGAAATCAAGCCATTGTGGTGATAGTGCTGAGACTTAACCGTAGGCCACCAGGGAGGCCGGATTTTCACATTTAAAAGCATTCATACCCATATAATTTCCTCCTAAAAAGCTGAATATTTTATAAAATATCTTAAATGTATGTATGATTTTGAATGTGTGAATGAATGGAGACTGTCTCCAGCCTCTGTAAATTTAATTAATACTGTTCCTATGTTCATTTACTTTATATAAACTTCATACTTATAGAAGCCCTCCTATCTTCCTGTCTAGGTATTATTTTGCAATATTTAATACAAATACTTTCCTCTACAAAATCTTGAATTACCTTTCCATTTGTTGGGAAAGAACTAAAGTTATAAATGAATCGTAGCCTATGAAATATAGCTTTTCTCCTTTTGTTTTCTGCTTTCTGTATAACTTGGTATCCAAAGAGTCAATGAGATTTTAGAATAGTTTTAATAAAACGCAATAGCCATAAAGCTCATTTTATAAAGAGAGTTGGGCCAGTTAAGATAAAATAAAATCATGACTAAGAAATAAATTAAACTTTAAATATTTTTAATGTTCTATGAATATATATTAATAATTTATTAAAAATTTAATATGTCACAGATTCTCCTCCTCTTTTTCTCCCTGTGTTTGCCAGCCACATCCTCTGAAAAGGAAAACCCAGAGGCACCAGGGTTGTCAGAAACAAGGCTTCTTCTTTCCTATCCTGATATAATTTGTAACTTAGTATTAAATAAGAAAAAAAGAAAATAGTGAATTGTGTTTATTCTCCCTTGCTTTTATCTGTATTTTCTTGTAAGTAGAATTTCTTTTGATATCAACACATCTGTATTGCCTTTCTGCACCCTCATTTTTCTAGCGGTCAATAGAAAATAATATAAGATTTTATATCAATAAGCTTCAGTTCTATGAAAACATGCATACACAAAATATAGGAATTATTTCTCTCTCTCTGCATGTTATCATGAAAACATTTCAGTATCTGCAGACTGCTCACTAATTTTGTTTTATATTCTTTCCACAGATTCTGAATTGGTTTATACAAATTTCTCTAGGACTAAAACATATTCATGACAGGAAGATCTTACACAGGGATATAAAAGCACAGGTAACAGCTCAGACAGAAGATAAAGGCAGAACTGTTCTTTTGTTTTCTTGAAATATCTTGAAATAACAATACAGCATTTTCTCTATTTATAGAATATATTTCTTAGCAAGAATGGAATGATTGCAAAGCTTGGGGACTTTGGTATAGCAAGAGTCCTAAATAAGTAAGTACTTTTAAACATCATTTTTCTTTATATTCATGACTGTTAAAAAATGTATTTTGGGGTAGTGTGAATTAAGAAAACATTAAAAGCTTGGTTTCCAAATAATATTAGGTTGCTTTGTATAAATGCATCAAATCATTCAGATAGTGCTTTGTTTGAGACTCAAATTCCCAAGCTAAATCTTAGCACGGTGAATGGGAGTGGTAACGTTGTGAGGTGTGAATGTAATATGCATAAGCAAGTGAGAATTTAGTGAAACAGATAACTCACACTTGAATATATTGGTGCAAGCTGTTTTTGAAGATTTATTTATTTATGCACACAAGAACTGGGGTGTAGGCCAGAGGTGCGGGAGGTGAGAGGATTCACCAGAGACAGTATGGGGAGCAGAGCAGGCAGATCCACTGAAATACACTGCTGAGGGGAGCAGCGGGAGAGACAGGAGAGATCTACTGTGCCATGTGGGTTAGCTTCCTGGCTGGCTGGCTGGGGATTGAACTCTCGCTACAGCGGCTGTCAGTAGTTTAATAACACTGTGTCTTTTACCTCTGTGCCACTAGGGAGGCTCCTGGCATAAACTGTTTGGAGGATAATTTGATGGTAATAACTATCAAGAGATTTTAAATTTTGTTCTAAGAGAATAATTTGGAATTTGGAATAATTTAAATGCCTAGTGATTTAGGAAATGGTTTAATTGATTAAAATTTGGCACAGCTATGTATCTGAATATTCTATAGCCACTAATAGCTATGATTCTGAGAACTTCTTGGTAATATGAGAAAATATTTGATATATGAAATTTAAAAAATGGAATTCTGAAAGCAGACTGAAAATGAATAATGATGTAAAAATAGATATATAGAGAAATATAAAAATAAGATTAGGATGGGCACCAATAAACAGCAGGTAATAAACAACTGAACAAAGGAGTTCTGAATTTGAAAGGCAATATGATCTCATGTATGTGAAAAGTAAGTTTGGAAAAAAGACAAATATGTTAAAATTTTAGCAATAGTTGTTTTAGGATAGTAAGATTCTGGTAATTTTTCTTTATTCATATTTTCCTAATTTTATATCTTGAGATTGTATTATTTTGTTAATTGGAAAGAGTGAATTTTTTTTATATCTGAGTGTTTCATAATGTATCAGTTGTATCTCTGTGGAATCTTTTAAGTCATAAGAAAAATGTTTCTTGTGTAGATTTTGAGTTGTAAGTTTGTAAGTTTGAAAAACAATTTTATTGCTTTAATATTAACATACAGTATGTTTTACTTTATTTTTATATGTACATGCCTCAAATTTTGTTAGTTATGTTTAGACTTTCTTGCATGTCCATATTTTAAACCTTAACTTACTACAATAATAAACCATGTCATCTTATTATTTAACATCATTCCCTAGTTCTATGGAACTTGCTAGAACTTGTGTTGGAACACCTTACTACCTGTCCCCAGAGATCTGTCAGAATCAACCTTACAACAACAAAACGTGAGTTGCTATCAGTTTGAAATTCTCAGTAAAATCTGGAGAATTCTCTTCTTCTTAGGGTACTTTCATAATTCCATTTTCTTCATAGGTGACTGTCTCTGAACACTTTATTGTTGACTGAACTTTTGAACTTAATTAGAAGAAAGGTGTTTCTCCTCATTTACAACTATGTCATCAAAAGAATATGCTAAAAATTGCAGTGCTGTGATGTCCATCTGATGTATGACTTTCCTCTCGTTAAGCATTGTTTAGTCCTTTGCAGAAATGTGCTATGGCTGAGTGAGGTGGGAGGCAGTCTGGTCTGGTGACAGAGCACTAGATTAGGCTCTGGGAGCCAGTTAATTTAACTAGACAAGAAGACATTAGGCTGAGTAAAGCTAATGTGAAGGTGGCCCAAACCAAAATCCAGATCTGCAAATGCCTCAAAGTCAGGACACAAAAGACATTTAAGGACAACTAGTTGCAAACTGCCAACCAGGCTTTGAACTTCAGCCAGTCAAGCAATTCCCTATCTTGCTTCTGCACCTTCTCTGTTTGTTTTCCAGAGCTCCTGTTGGCAGACAACATCTAACCACTTCCGGTTTGATATCACCTGATCCAAATCTATTTCTGCTCACATAAACTTTAAACATCTTAAAATATGCTTTAGTTTATCTTTTAACAAACCCTAATCTTGGCTCTGTTACCACCTTGACCACGCCAGTTGACCTTTGTGAAACCAGTTCCTGTATCTGTAACAATGTGAGTGGTAGCCTGCTCTAAACCCCAACTAATTTTTAGAAGGAATGTTAAGAGATCAGGGGAAAAAAGTAATTGTAATAAAGTAAAAGCCAAAATCAACAGACAATTAAAAAACAGAGGTGTTCTACAGGGGAAGGAGGAGAGTAGGATCAAAACAGGAGAGGGAAGAGTACAGGGGACTATGGTGGTGGTGCGTGGGTGAATTGGTGGTGGGAATTCCATAGGGACTACAATGAGATGAAAAAGCAAGATGAAAAACAAAAATGAAGAATGATGTAAACAAATATTAAATAAATAAAAAACTTATTTTGTATATGTCATGTCAGATTCTGGTTCTCAGAGTAATAGTATTATACACAGTAATAGGAAGTGCAAATGAGGTGATTTTTCCTTCTGTGTGTTGATGTAAATAGATACAAGTAAAAGTGATTTATTAAACAATCACGATGAGCACTCAAGCTTCCAGATAACTCTGGGGAAGCTGCCCCAATTCTGAATCTCTCAGTGAGGATTATGCTCAGTTTGCAAGGATTCTTACAAAGAAAATCCAGTAAATGTCTCTAGCTGATGTTGCTTATGCACTGAGAAAAACAAAGAGGGTTGTTAAAATTTTTTCTCTATCATTTTTGGGGACTGTGAGTTTTAGCAGTACCATAAACCTGAAGTTTGTCTTAGAAGTTACTGGTTTACTCAGATGCAACAGTTTTTTTAGTTGTTGTTTTTGATGCAACTTCTTCATAAGACCATCTGGCAATGTCTTTTTCCCAAAGATTTCCTTAGGCATACAAGAACTGGGGTATAGGCCAGAGGTGCGGAGAGTGAGAGGATCCACCAGTGACAGAGTGGGAAACAGAACAGGCAGATGTACTGAAATACATTGCTGAAGGGAGCAGTGGGAGAGACCAGAGAGGTCTGCCACGCCATGTGGGTCAGCTCCCTGGCCAGGGATCGAACTCATGCTGCAGCGGTTGCTGATAGCTTCATAATGCTGCGCTTTAACTCATTGTGCCACCAGGGAGGGCCCACCTGGCCATGTCTTAACCCTTGGCTTGTACCCCATAATTGAGACCTTAGAGAAGATACCACTTATTTGTTAATTTGTTTAACACATGTAAGAAGGAGAAAAGCATTCATTTTCAAAATTGGGGACTAGTTCAAACAGTTGGTGTAACATTAAAACTGAGCTCCTTTGGGGAATTGATATCCATATGTTAAGGAAAACTCATAAAGGATTTTTAACTGCATGACTAGGAAAGGCAAAGTCTAGTGGGAGATTCATAAAAATAATAGTAAATATTTCTCTGCATAATGAAAAAACAGGTTCTCTCCTCGGCAAAGTAAGCATATTTTTTTTTGCTAGGATTCTGACAAACTGCAAGTTGCATTTGCCTGTGATCTTAGTAAGAATTGATAATGTACTTGGAAGTGTTTTTGATCTGTATCTGATAAAATATCAGGTAATGTATCTGAAAATGTTTTTGATTTGTATCTGATAAAAATATCTGAAAACACAGGTCAACCTATATAAAATTATAAATCTACACAAATATAAAGGCTGTGAGGAGAATGGCTTTTATTGAGCATTATGGAGATTTTCTTGGCATGTAAATCCTTTTTTTTCCTCAGGGATATTTGGTCTCTTGGCTGTGTCTTATACGAGCTCTGCACACTCAAGCATCCTGTAAGTACATTCAGTGTCAGATCAATATTGACTTATTAGAAATATGTAGATGAAATTAACTTCTGAGAGACAATGGCTACTGTTGGCTTTATTAGATTGTCAAACATTATATGGGCAAGCTATTATGGATGATGATAGAATTGTATATACTGACACAAAAAGATGTTTATGTTTATATTAAGTAAAAACTACAAGCTGGAGTCAGTCTACATAGCATATTTTCATTCAAAATAAATTGTGAATGTATAGAATCAGTAAAGAGAAAATGTGCAGGGATGAAATCTATAGGAAGTCAGGTACAAGCTTCCAAAAGCCCTCCCCTGTGGCATCCTGCAGAATACACCAATTCCTTGAGCAGAAAGTATGACAGCCCATGTGAAGTGTAATCTGCTAGAGAGGCTCATTAAAGACCCAGTGCTCAGGGCTGGTTATGTAGGTACCTGCTACTAGCATGTAGTAAACTTCTGGACTCCCGGGAAGAAAGGTTGTTCAGCAGAGACTGCATTGTTTTTACAGTAAAGCACCCTGAACCATCTTAGGAATTTGGGGAGTGGGGTCACTCCTGAAATTTCAAGTTCCTAGATGTCAGAAAATGACCAGTGTTATAGCAGGTTTTTCCAGAGATAGCATCTTAGCCCCGCTGTGTTAACTCTTTTCATAAAGCTGTGTCTACACAGCTGTTAGGTCACCATCGTCATCATTATTGTCATCATCACATGTCACTCTACTAGTAGTTTTCTCTCTTTTTTTAAAGATTTATTTATTTGTGCATACAGAACTGGAGTACAGGCCAGAGGTTCAGGGACAGTGAAAGGATTCACCAGAAAGTGAGTGGGGAGGAGAACAGGCGGATTGACGAAGTACACTGCTGAGGGGAGCAGTGGGCGGGTCAGGAGAGGTCTGCTGTGCCATATGGGTCACCTCTGAGGCTGGTGATCAAACTCACCCTGAAACGGCTGTGGGTTAGCTTGCAGTGCTGTCCTAACCTGTTGCACCATTAGGGAGGTCCTCAACTAGTAATTTTCTATCCCAACACTGTATCTCTACTCCTGCACTCTCCTCCTGAACATTATTATTACATGTAAATAACTGATGATTTCATACAGTGGAAGATTTCCTGAGATATAGAAGATTTTTAAGAAATGTGCTAATGAATTTCACATCATTATGACAACAATTCTTTAAACATTATTTTAAAAAAAGAATAGAAGTAGGGCCCTCCCTGGTGGCGCAGCAGGTTAAAGTACAGCACTGAGAATCTAAAGCCGCTTCCGCATGAGTTCGATTCCTGCCTGCCCCGGAGGTGACCACATGACGTGGCAACCTCTCCTGAACCCACCTGCTGCTCCCCTCAGCAGTGTACTTCATGGATCTGCCTGTTCTGTTCCCCGCTCTGTCTCTGGTGAAGCCTCTCACTGCCCCTGAGCCCCTGGCCTGCACCCCAGTTCTGTATGCACAAATAAATAAATCTTTAAAAAGAAAGACTAGAAGGAAATATCACTCTGCATGATGAAATGATATGCATTTTCCCTGACTTTACAACTTCCTATACCTTCTAATGATTAAATATTATTTGATAAGTAACAACTAAAACAAAAAAATTGTTTTAATAATCTGGCAAAATAATCTGTTTATTGGCTGAGAGGCTACCTGCAATAGCTGTTTGTGAAATATTAGTTGATGAAAACAAGTGAGGATAGACATAACACTTCTAACTGAACTTTAAAAACATCGTTTTGTTTCTAGATCTTACTTTAAATACTAGGATTGACTCTTCCTCCATCCTATTATCATTCTTCTTTGTCCTTTCAGTTTGCAGGTGACAACTTACATCAGCTAGTTCTGAAGATTTGTCAAGCCCATTTTGCCCCAATATCTCCAAGGTTCTCCCACGACCTCCAATCCTTGATATCTCAGCTCTTTAAAGTATCTCCCAGAGATCGTCCATCTATTAATTCTATTTTGAAAAGGCCCTTTTTAGAGAAACTCATTGCCAAGTATTTGACTCCTGAGGTAAGTTTTGAAGCAAATCTGGTTTGGATTTTAGCAGATTTTGACTAGTAAGTCTTTGACACATGTTTGGTTTTAGGTCATTCAGGAGGAATTCAATCGTACTCTCTTAAGGAGAACAAGACCATCAGCTTCTCGACCTGTTGGAAAGGTGGTCCCAGGTAAGAATCAGTTCATCATTATATCATGTGCTCATATGGTGAGTTATAGACAGTTAAGAATTTAGGGAGGAAACTGTACCAAACAGGTTAGAGTATGGGCATTAAAAAATATAAGCAATATAAAAAAATCTTGTCAAATGGTGACTAATGGGCATACCTGAGAAGCTGCCTGTGGCATTCAAATATGACCTGGAAGATTCTCCTTTTTTCTTTTTCTTTTCTTTTCATGGAGGAAAACTATGATGCAGTGGATTCACCAATAAACAGACGCTTGAAGAGGTAGAATCCAGACTTAATTTGAGTGTAGGGAAGGAATCATGAGAAAAAGAAAGTTGATTAGATGAATCTTATTTTTCTGTAATAGAAAAGATGAACTGGCAATTTAAAGTTCTCTTGTAAAGGTCTATTAGAACCAAAGTTAGAATCTCAGACTTAATTGTCTAAAAATTTGAGAACAATTACTGTGTTGCTCCAGAGAAAGCAGGTGATGATATCTATAGTATTGTTATTCACAAATAGTATGGTGATGTTTTGAGAGAAAGAGAGAGAGGAATTAAAGGGAAAATATCTAAATCAGTGGGTGCTGTGATTGTAAGAGCAGAATTTAATTATATACCCAAATGTCTGAACTTAAAGGATGAGGAAAAGTAGAAAATCTCTCTGAGAGATCATTGCTAGAGAAATATTATCCACTGTGATAGAGAAACTAAAATTGAGGAAAACTACAAAGCGAAAATAAATGCACCCTTTTGCATGTTTAATTTGGTTTGGCATTATTTTAGGTTGGGTGTGTTTTAGAAAATAAATATAAGATGAGGGAAAGTACACCAAGACATTTCAAATACAGGAAAGATTGGAAAACAAGAACAAACTTTGATGGTGAGAAAGTCAAACATCTTGAAAGACCTATTCATATATTTCAAGCAATAATACGAAGTCAGTGGGGTGACCTGATTACCCAAGCCCCGATGATTACATTTAATTTCCATAATTATGTTGTTTCTGGCAAAAGTAATGCTAATTACTAAAATTATTTTTAAAACAGTGCTATGTACTATCAAACATATAGGACCTCTGCAGTAAAAGGTAAACTCTGTATTACCAAACATACCAAGGAGCTCTGCAGTAAAATGTTGTCTCCAGTCAAAGAAAATGCGTAATAATTTTCCAGTGTAAAGTTGTAGAAATTTCTTAAAACTTAAGTTGTTTTCTTTTGGTTAAATAAGATGCTAATAAACAGAAAGTGAGATTCCAGGGGAAGTGCCTGTACCTGCCAAGATCAAGGAACTCTGTACCAATAAAAAAGAAGGAAAAATTACATATAAGGGAATGGAGACCTCCCAGTGGCTCTCAGAAGCCCGTATCTGTAAGTTGAACTGAACCCTTCTTGTTTGTTTGTTTTTAAGATTTATTTACTTATGTATACGGAACTGGGGCATAGGCCAGAGGTGTGGTGGGTAAGAGGATTCACCAGAGACAGAATGGGGAGCAGAACAGGCAGATCTACTGAAACACACTGCTGAGGGGAGCAGCAGGTGGGTCAGGAGAGGTCTGCCACGCCATGTGGGTCAGCATCCTGGTTGGGGATCGAACTCGTGCTGCAGTGGCTTCATAGTGCAGTGCTTAAATCTGTTGCACCACCAGGGAGGACCTGAACCTTTCTTGTTTTTAAGTGGATGGTGTGTTCTATAGACCTACGCTCACGTGTTCATGGCTATAAGCTCATGACTCTGGAATCCATTCATTTTGTACTTAGAGTCATTCGGTAATGAGTATCAAAGTGGTATTTCATTGTATTTTTAAAAGCAAGACTATTTTCTTTACAAGTATGCTATACCTGATTTTTGGTTTATCTTTTTTTTTTTTTAAAGATTTATTTATTTATTCATATAGAACTGGAGTACAGGCCAGAGATGCGGAGGGTGAGAGGATTCACCGGAGACAGAGTGGGGAACAGAACAGGCAGATCGACGAAGTACACTGCTGAGGGGAGCAGCGGGCGGGTCAGGAGAGGTCTGCCACGCCATGTGGTCACCTCCGGGGCAGGCGGGAATCGAACTCATGCAGAAGTGGCTTTAGTTTCTCAGTGCAGTGTTTTAACCTGCTGCACCACCAGGGAGGGCCTGGTTTATCTTTTTATGATTAAATTCTTCTGATTTCTTTAACTAAAGAAAAATTTTCTATATAGGAGAATTTTGTAGCATAATGGCAGAGAACATGCAGTTCATACTCCTAATTCTGACATGTTATACGTAATTGGGCACTTTTTTAATATATATTCAGTGATTATTTTCCTAGAAAAATCTTTCTGTGGAGTTATTTGAATTTACTTTAGCAAAGTGCTAAATCTTATAGTTCATGCGAGTAAAATGCTCTGATAACATTTATGATACCATGGATATTTTCTTAATTAATTGAAGAATTGAATTTCTTAAAAGTTATTCATTTTCATCTCCATATAACTTTGAGGTTACATTTTTACTCCTCCATATGAGCACCTGCTTCACTCATCCTATGAGTGAATTAGAGTCATTCACTCTCTGCACTATACCCATCCTCCCTCTATTTCTTTTCCCCTTCCTCCCTTTTATTCTGGTAACCAGTATATTTTTTAGAGTCTAATTGTTTTTGCTCTGCTTTGCCAGTATATGTTTTCTGTTCATTTATATTTTACAGGTAAGTGAAACCATCAAATAACTGTCTTTCACTCTGTGATTTATTTCATTAGCATAATCACTTCAAAGTCCATTCATTTTGTGTCATCATCTTTATAAGTAGCACAGCAGTATTCCATTGCATATATGTTCCACAATGTCTTAATCTAGTCATCTGTCACCCAACACTTAGGTGGGTTTCATGACTTGGCAGTTATGGAAAGTGCTGCTCTGAACACAGGCGTGTATAAATGCTTTTCTATTACTGATTTCCTTTTCTTTGGATAGATGTAGAGGTAGTGCTGGATCACTGAGATTTCCATTGTCATTTTTTTAAAGCTATCTGCATACCATTTTCCACAGAGGCCGCACCAGTTGCATTCCCATCAACAGTGGATGAGTCTGTTCTCAGCAGCATTTGTTGTTTCTATTCTTTCTGCTACAGGCCATTCTCACAGGGGTGCAGTGATATCCCATTGTGGTTTTGCTTCATTTCCCTTATAATACATAATGTTGAACATTTTTTTTATGTACCTGTAGGCCATCTGAATGTCTTCTTTAGAAAGTGCTATTTAGTTTTTTTGTCCATTTTATGAGTGGGGTGTCTTCTTTAATTAGGTCTGTTGTTAGTGCATGACCAAGGGTCACCCTGGACCCTCCAGCTTACATGCTCTAACGAGATCTAGCCATCCATGCACACAAAGGCAAAAGACAATTTTAGTGTGAAAGATTTTTTAAAATTTAAATATGTATATTTATTTATTTATTTTACATCATTCTTCATTTTGTGCATTTTTTTTCCATCTCATTTGTAATCCCTGTGGATTTCCTGTCATCAATTCAACCATGTGCCATCACCATAGTCCTGTATACCTTTCCCACCCCATTTTTGATCCAATTCCTCACTCCAACCCCCCAAAAATATCTCTGGCTTATAGTTGTTCATTGTTTCTCATTTTTACTTTATCACAATTGCTTTTTTCATTTCTTTTGTTTCCTGATCCCTTACGCTCCTGCTATGAGTGAAACCATCTGGTATTTATCTTTCTGGCTTATTTCACTAAGCATGAAAGCATGGACTTCATCTATGTCGCTGCAAAAGGCATTAGTTTATCTTTTTGATTGCCAAGTAATACTCCATTGTGTATATGTACCACATCTTCTTAACACAGTCATCTATTTTTAGGCATTTGGGTTGATTCTACATCTTTCCTATTGTAAAGAGTAGCAATAAACATAGGAGTGCAGGTGTCTTTTTAAATCAGTGCTTTTGTGTCCTTTGGGTAGATATCTAGGAGTGGGATTGCTGGGTCATATGGAAGTTCCATTTTTAGCAGTTTGAGAAACCTCCAAACAGTTTTCCAGTGGTTGTACCAGTTTGCATTCCCACCAGCAATGCAGGAGAGTTCCTTTTTCTCCACATCCTCACCAACATTTGTTGTTGCTAGTTGTTTGAAGATGTGCCATTCTCACTGGGGTGAGGTGGTATCTCAGTGTGGTTTGAATTTATATTTCCCTTAATGTGAAAGATTTTAAGTAGAATTAGTGTGCATAGAGAGAGAAGAGAAGAACGTATAGTTTGCCCAATAAGACACACAAAGTTATGAATCACTTCATGGGTAAATGCCCAGCTGAATAAGGTGGTCTTGAGACCCAAAGCTGCTGAGACCCAAAGCTTGCCACAAGTCCATGGCACCTTCTGGTAGGGATTAGAGGGAGGCGGCAAAGGGGCCTATCAAGGCTGGTTGAAAGGAGAAATATCAGAGTACAAATCAAGAGAATGGCTCTTTTCTCCATGTACCTCTTTCCATCTCTCCTTTCAGCATTACTAGGGTACAACTCAGGCTGCAGTAATAAGAGCCCTCCCCTCTTTCCTGAGTCTACCCCTTTCCCTGTTAAATAACTTCACTAGGCCTCTCAGCTTCTTCCCTCATTAAGTGGGGGTGAGAAACATGTTGCCCTCCCTTTTTTTTTTAAGATTTATTTATTTATGCATACAGAACTGGGGTACAGACCAGAGGTGCAGGGTGTGAGAGGATTCACCAGAGACAGAATGGGGAGCAGAACAGGCAGATCGACGAAGGACACTGCTGAGGCGAGCAGCGGGCGGGTCAGGAGAGGTCTGCCATGCCATGTGGATCCCCTCGGGGCAGGCGGGGATCGAACTCATGCGGAATTGGCTTAAGCTTCTTAGTGCATTGCTTTAAACCACTGAGCCACCAGGGAGGGCCCTGTATATATTCATTTTAATGTTTAAATAGATCTACATGAAAATGCCATATTTTTAAGTTAAAGTTGGCCAAATAGCTACAATTACATGTATTTTGAACAGGTAGCATTAAAAAGGACAAAGAATATATAGCATGTTACTTCTCTACATCAATTTTAGCCTTTTGTTTGATTATTCATATTTCCAACTTCAACTTCTTGGTATTTCAAATAAGTTGATCTTTTCCTCTTTGTTATTCATCATCTATCAAGAAGACAAGTTGTCAGGACTACAGTTAAATTCTACAGGACTAATTTCCTGCAGAATCTTGACTGGCTTTCCTGTGTTAACTTGGCTGTTCAACTCTTAAAAAAAAGAAAACAGTTGTTTCGGGTTCTCCTCTATTTGTCTTCTGGTTGGGGGTATGTGTACCTTGGGATGGCAAGCTGCCTGTTGCAGTTCTTTCCTGATTTTACTCCTGAAGAATAATTCTTTTTTTTTAAAAGATTTATTTATTTATAACTACAAGAACCGGTGTACATTCCAGAGATGTGGTGTGTGTGTGTGTGTGTGTGTGTGTGTCTGTGTGTGAAAGAGGATTCACAAGAGACAGATTGGGGAGCAGAACAGGCAGATTGACTAAGAACACTGCTGAGGGGAGCACTGGGGGGGGTCAGGAGAGGTCTGCTGTGCCACGTGGGTCACCTCCCTGGCTGGGACGGAACTTATACTGCAGTAGCTTCGGATAGCTTCATAGTGCTGTGACTTAACCCACTGTGCCACCAGGGAAGGCCCCAGGAGAATAACTCTTAACTGACTCATAATCTCTTCTTTTTTTTTTCTCAAGCTTGATGCCATTTTATATTTAGTCAATTTATCAGAATATAAAAATGTTCCAAATCCCCAAATTTGTGAGATGCACACTTATTCTTCTATAAAGGTGTGGATTCTCTTATAAGGTGTAAATTAAGTTCATGAAAATTATGAAACAATAATACTGAGTTTTCTTCATGCTGAGTTGGCCAGGCATGATCACTAGTCAGTATTTTGGATACACCAGCCATGAAAAACACATGATTGATACTCAGACCTGTGCAAAAATAGCACACAACTTAGGCTTTAAACTCTTTTACAGCTTTAAGATATGCTGATTCTAAGATGATTTTACTCAAAATCAAACCTGAAGCAAAAACAATAATATGCTTTTAATGCTTTATCTTAGATATGGTCATTATCAAACTGTCAATTATAGAATTGTATTATATAATATATATACAATTCTATAATATATTGTATTATAGAATTGTATTATATGTCAAATGACAAAACTAAACCAAGTTTGTAGTAAGTTTGATCTCAATCCATGCACTGGGGGAGGCTGGTGTCTCTCAAGCAGTGTAACACTGTACCTGAGGGATTTGGGGCAAAAACAGGTTATAAGATATTAGAAAAGCTGCTGGAAAACAGTGGAAGGTGATCGGGGAGTCCCTTAAAAGGATAGCAAGTCCTATATTCTAGGATAAGGTAAGCTGATGAAGTGGAAGAATAGGACTAGTTTTTAAGGTTTCCTTGACAGTGAGGCATTTCAGTAAGTGCAAGTTGACTCATATCTGTGATGTGGGATGAGTGTTTGAGGAGGCCTCCATTTTGTGGTTTCCAATATACAAAATAAACTCTAGGATATTAATTTTAAAAGCCATCTCTCTTTTTTTGACTTCTCCAGGTAAAAGTGGTCGAAAAACCCAAACTTGCTGCTGTGTGTGGACATTATGATTATTATTATGCTCAACTTGACCTGTTGCGACAGAGAGCCGAAGCACCAAGATACTACTATGTTCCTCAAAAAGATGCTGGATCTGAGGCTTATAGTCAGGAAGAGAGTCACACTCCATCACTAGGTCAATGGTAATGTCATCCT
>NW_004567111.1:50837946-50840223 GCF_000260355.1 Condylura cristata
ATAACACAGAAATTCTTGGATCAGAACATTTTCCTGTTTTGTATTCTCCTGTATTTCTTGTCATTACTGTTCTATTTACCTCTTTTTCTTCTTGATCCTAAAGATTTTCTTTTCCAAGGTATACATTTTGGAACTTTGAACTACTCAAACTTACAACTTCAAGCCATGGGGAAATTGTGAATCTTAGACTAATCTGAAAATCCACATGTCAAACCAGTACCTCAGACGAGTTAAAATTGCTACTCAAACTGAACATTTTTATTTTTAAGGCCTGCTGAATACCTTCAGAGAAAATTTGAAGCTCAACAATACAAATTGAAAGTGGAAAAACAGCTGGTAAGTAAAACACCAAAGGTGGGAGACAATCAGGAACTTTCTAATAATCATGGAACTGTATAGCTAAGTTTTTCCCTCAGAAAAGATCAAGATTACCCTGCACATTTCTCCATTTTTTAAAACATTTATTTATTTTGCATAGAACTGGGGGTTAGGCCAGAGGTTTGGGGGAATGAAAGGATTCACCAGAGCTGGAGTAGGGAGCAGAACATACAGATCTACTGAAATACACTGCTGAGGGGAGCAGCGGGCGAGACTGGAGAGGTCTGTTGAGCCATGTGGGTCACCTCCCCAGCCCGGGATGGAATTCAAACAACAGAGTGCTATGACTTAACCACTAAGCCACCAGGGCAGTACCTGCATTTCTCCAATTTTTAAGCTAAAAGAGAATAATGGGAATAGGCTTGAATCAGAGTCTGGGAAGTATGGGCTCACTATCATTCACTGCGTGACCGTAAGCAGATCTTACAAACTTTCTATAAGCCTCAATTTCATCTTGATAAGTGACAGTTTTGCAGTTAGTGAATTTCAAGATTCTCTGCAGTTCTTTTATTCTATTTTATTAGAAATCCACTTTTTTTTTAAAAGAGATGATTATACTTGATTAAAAATGAAAGTAAACTTACCTTTAAGTATAGAGTTGAAATTTTTGAGTTAGGGAAAAGGGAGGAAAACTTTGGTGCTGGATGAGGAACATTAGATGTATATCCAATATTTGGTTTGTATTTTGAACTACTCACAAGCTCTAGTTCTGTTTTCCTACCTAATCTCATACTCCACATGTTGACAAACCTTTATAGAACTTTAATTTCACAATTATAATTTACCGCTTTAGAAAATGAACCCAATATCCTCCATGGTAGTATAATATATTGATTGCTTAGGATAAACACAATTAGTTTTAGTCATTTTCTCCTATCTTTTATTTTAATTTTTAAAAAATATTTATTTATTTATTCATACAGACCTGGGGTACAGGCCAGAGATGCGGAGGGTGAGAGGATTCACCAGAGACAGAATGGGGAGCAGAACAGGCAGATGGATGAAGTACACTGATGAGGGGAGCAGCAGGCGGGTCAGGAGAGGTCTGCCACGCCATGTGGATCTCCGCCGGGGCATGCGGGGATGGAACTCATGAGGAAGTGGCTTAATCTTCTTAGTGCAGTGCTTTAACCAGCTGCGCCACCAGGGAGGGCCTATTTTCTGTATCTTTTACTACTTAAATTAAGAAAACTATGACTCACTATAAGTATACTAAGTTTGATTGGTGATATAATTCTCGTTTAATGGAAAATGTCTCTGGACACAGGTGGTTTGGTGGAGGATAAGTGGAGTGGTGCTCACATGGAAGAACACAAATGTAACCCCAAAAATTAAAATAAAATTTTTGTAAATGAAGGAAAAGTTAAGGTTAAATCAAAAGATGTCCCAAAATACAAGTATGTTTTATAAATTATCTTATTCAAATAATAGGGTCTTCGCCCGTCTTCCGCTGAGCCATGTCACAAGCAGAGACGTACCAGAGATGATTCTAGATGCCAGGAGCTGCGGCTCAGGACAAATGAAATGAAGGAACAGGTTAAAAACAGCCAGACCAGGGCTGTCAATCTATGTCTGCGGTCACCTTTTGTACTGTAATACGGTGTGATGTGTATTTTCTACAGTGTGCCTGCTCTCAGTATTTGAAGTTTATGGTGACCTCACTTACGAATGTCATTTGTTGCACAAATACTTGGTGGACACACTTCCCGGGGATACAGAGACACGCACCTTGCTCTTTTGGAGAACACAGTGTAGCTCAGAGGCTTTTACCTTGGGTTGATAAAGTCCATCATCAACATATTTGAGGGTTGTAATCATTTCCTGGGGATGCCTTCACAAGTTAACAACAAACTGGGCAGGATAAAACAACAGAAATTTCTGTTTCACAGTTCCTGAGGC
>NW_004567111.1:50841768-50847815 GCF_000260355.1 Condylura cristata
ATTTATCAGATGAACTTTTTTTGATCAAGAAGTTGTCAGATCTAATTGAAGCTTTATTATTATGGTTGACTTGAGGCCCATTCAAGATGGTGAAGTTGTTTGAGATTCTCTGGGATGGCTGATTGTCTTCCTCATGTCAGTCATGTGAGCAGCTGCTCTGCACCAGAACTGAACTAGATGTAGGAAAAGTAACTTTTCTAACACAGGAGGAAAACTAGCATTAACTAAGTTCAGCTAGAACAGAATAGTCTCAAGTGCAGGGGTTAGGTTTGAAAGTCTGTATAAGGCAAACTTCTGAGTTGAGATGATTCTTAAAAATCCACTAAAGGTGCCTTGCTGGTCACTCATTCTTCCATCTCTCAGCTCCCTGCTTCCTCAGTGAAGGTCAAATGAAATAGCTGGCATTTGGAAGCGATGGTGTGTGAAAAACAGATATTTAAGCACAAGAAATTCCACCAGAGGCCTGAACGTGCCTCCTATGAGAGGCTGTGGACAATGAGCCCTGCGAGGGCATAGTTATCCTCTCACCTCGGATGCACTGGAGCTACAGGCTCACTGAGTAGAACAACCTGCACTGCCGAAATGGGGCTTTCTCTCTCTCCCCAGCCCTGAGCGATATAGATGAGCAAATAGTTGAGTTACTACAGGAAAACTAGGCATAGGGTATAATTCAGTGGTCAGAACCAGAATCTGAACTAGAGTTTTCACATATTTTTTCTCAGGTACTCCTCACAAAAGCTGTTATATAATTCATCCAAAGTCATTTAGATATTGTAAGACTAAATAAATACCTGATTCTAAAAGCTAAACTCCTGCTGGACACAGAGGAGTAAAGATGAGCAGGATGAGCAGAAGTGTATTTATGGAAGGAGAGAGGAGATGGACCCTCAACTGGGTCTGAGGAGAAGAGAGGCAGCGCCAGGCATAGACCCACGCAGAGGTACTGGGTGCAGGATGCAGGATGAAGGTGCTCTCCCCCACCTAAGGCCTGGTCAGTGGTGAGGAGCTTATGCCCTCAGCACTTTTTTTTTTAAGTTTTATTTTATTTACGTATACAGAACTGGGGTACTGGTCAGAGGTGCAGGAGTGATGAGAGGATTCACCAGAGACAGTATGGGGAGCAGAACAGGCAGATGGAGGAAGTACACTGCCGAGGGGAGCAGTGGATGGGCCAGGAGATGTCTGCCACACCATGGGTCACCTCCCTGCCGCACCATGTGGGTCACCTCCCTGGTCGGGGATCAAACTCATGCCACAGTGGCTGCAATAGCTTCATAGTGCTGTGCTTTAACCCGTTGCACCACCAGGGAGAGCCCCATCAGACTTATTTTTAAGGCATGTCTGTGGTGGGAAGCCTGTGTCTAGGAAAGATGGAGAGTAGACATTTCTTGGAAGACTGTGGAAACGTATTGGGAACACAAAGGCAGCCATATGAGAAGGCACCATAAAGGGACTCTTCCTGTCAGTTCCTTGACCTCCCCTCAGCCAGCAGGAGGGAATATATTCCTTGCTAGATCTCATTCAAACCCTGGATGAGGTTCACAGAATCAGACTTTTTAAAAAAGATTTATTTATTTATGCGTACATTACTGGGGTACAGGCCAGAGGTGCAGGGATGGTGAGAGGATTTCATCAGAGACAGAGTGGGGAGCAGAACAGGCAGATTGATGAAGTACACTGCTGCAGAGAGCAGCAGGTGGGTCAGGAGAAGTCTGCTGCGCCATGCGGATCTCCTCCTGAGTGGGGATCGAGCTCATGTTGAAGTGGCTTTAGCTTCTTAGTGCTGTACTTTAACCCGTGCTACCAGGGAGGGCCCAGAATCAAACTTTTGACTGCATAATTTGTCTTAAAGGAGGACTCAAAAATAAGCCATAAAACCTATTTGGTGAAGAAGAGTAACCTGCCCATCCACCAAGAGGCACCTGAGGAAGACACACCTGTGCAGGTGACAGATGCTCTGGTAGTTCTTACCTTTACTGTGCAGTAGAGTCATGTGGGGAAAAAAAAATGTCAAGTGCCTAGGGATCCTTCCCAAATAGTTGGACTGGGGTCCAGGCATCTTGTTTTCAGAAGCTGGCCAGGTGATTTAGTGTGCCACTAAGTTTGAGAACTGCTCACATTAGTGTAGACAAGTTCATCTTTCCAGATGGTGTTTGAGACAGAGTCAGATGCACTGGTCAGAGATCTGCTAGTAAACATCTCTTTTGTCTCAGCTTTATGTTTTTTTTTTTTTAAAGATTTATTTACTTGTGCATACAGAACTGGGGCACAGGCCATAGGCTCAGGGGCAGCGAGAGGCTTCACCAGAGACAGAGAGGGGAGCAGAACAGGCAGATCGACGAAGTACACTGCTGAGGCGAGCAGCGGGCGGGTCAGGAGAGGTCTGCCACGCCATGTGGTCACCTCCGGGGCAGGCGGGAATCGAACTCATGCGGAAGTGGCTTTAGACTCCCAGTGCTGTGCTTTAACCCACTGCGCCACCAGGGAGGGCCTTCAGCTTTATGTTTTTTAATGGAAGCAGGGAGCTGAGTAGAGCTGAATCAAATGGTTCTGAAGAACATTTTTTGTTTTGTTTGTGTTTTTTGTTTCTTTTGGAATGTCTGTCACTTTTACTTTCAAGATGTCATGAGGGCCTGTCTCAGGACAGGTGAGAGGAACCCAGGTTGTGCTAATGCTGAAAGGCCCCCTTGAATGATTTGCTTTGTGAAATCCCCTAGAGCCTTCATGGCGTATGATGCTGGAGAGTTCCACAGTGGATGGAGGTTGAATTTTTTACCCATAGGGGTGGATGGGGCTTGAGAGTTTAAGATAATTGTATTTTTAAAAAATAATATTATAGTCTATTTTTACATCCTTTTGTGCCTTTTTCCATCTTAGTTGTAATCCTCACGGGTTTCCCATGACCAAATCACCCGTGTGCCATCACCATAGTCCAGTGCATTTCCCTCCCCCCACCGTTTTAATCCCATTCCCCACTCCACCCCCATAAAATGTCTCTGGTATATAGTTGTTCATTATTATTTAAGATAATTGTATTTTAAGGACAATAAAGCACTGTGACACCTCTTTACAATGAGAAAAACAGAATACATGATCAAATCAGTCAACTTGCCTCACAATATTAAGTGAGACACATATGTCACAATCCTGTTTTAAAGTTCATAATGTTGCGCCACCAGAGAGGGCCCCAAAACAGAAAACTTCTTACAATTTTTTTGTCCCTGTTCTGCCCTTGTCCTGGGATCCTTCCTGTCTCATCATTATTTATAAAAAAAAAAAAAGTCATTTTTGAGCATTCTGAGACCATTTCCCAAGTCATACCAATTAAGCATACTTTACTTTGGATAAGAGGGAAACCTATATCTATAATTGCATCTGTCAAGGAGACTCAAATTTCTGGGGCACAGTGAATGGGGGAAGAGAGGGGGACAAAAAAATTCAGATGGGAAACAATTCAGAGTTCTACGCTGGACATGTTGAGTTAAAGAAAATCTGAATGATTGCCTAGCTGCTTTGGGCCTTCTGCCTGCTGCAGCCACTGCATGGACACGCTTTTCCCAACCGACTCTGCCAAGGTCCACGGCATTGCAGGGCTGAAGTCAAATGCCAAATAAATCTGCATTACTCTCATCCCCTGCCATTCTCCATGTTATTGCCCTGCTTTATTTCTTTCATAGCACGTAACACTGTCTGAAGTTGTGTCAGTCGTCTAACTCTGTTGTTACCTAGCTTACTCCAATAAATAGAAGTTCCATGTCAACAGGGACTTTTTGGTCGCAATCACAGTGTGAGTGCACTTGTAGGACAGCTGCTGGCCAGCAGTGGCTACTTCATAGGAATGTGTGGGATGAATATTAAAGGGAAGATGAGGCCAAGCAGACAGTTCAATGTATATTGTGTCTTGCCGCAGAACGGGGAGAGCGCAAGCCTGAAGGTACAGGGTTAAGAGTTGTTTCATGAAGATGGTATTTAAATCCATAGGGATGACTGAGTCCATGTGGTATTGAGGAAGTGGAGAACGAGGGCCCAGGACTGACATCTCGGACAGCTCAGTGTTGAATGTCACCTCTCCACAATTCTTTCCACATCCTTGTCCTCTGCTTTTATAGTCTTCTTTTCCTCCTTGAATTGCCCATCAGTTTTTTTTTTTTAAGATTTATTTATGTATGCATACAGAACTGGGGTATAGGCCAGAGGTCCAGGAGTGATGAGAGGATTCACCAGAGACAGGGTGGGGAGTAGAACAGGCCGACTGACGAAGACACTGCGTAGGGGAGCAGCAGGCAGGTCTGGAGAGGTCTGCCACGCCATGTGGGTCACCTTAGGGGCTGGGGATCGAACTCATGCTGAAGGACTTTAGCTTCTTAGTGCTGTGCTTTAACCCACTGTGCCATCAGGGAGGCTCCGCCATCAGTTTTTTTTTTTTTTTTAAGATTTATTTGAGCATACAGAACTGGGGTACAGGCCAGAAGCTCAGGAGCGGTGAGAGGCTTCACCAGAGACAGAGCGGGGAACAGAATAGGCAGATTGACAAAGTACACTGCTGAGGGGAGCAGCGGGCGGGTCAGGAGAGGTCTGCCACACCATGTGGTCACCTCCAGGGCAGGCGGGAATCGAACTCATGTGGAAGCAGCTTTAGATTCTCAGTGCTGTGCTTTAATCCGCTGCGCCACCAGGGGGGGGCCTCCGCCATCAGTTTTTAAGGCCCAAGCCTTCCTTTATGTTCTCAAGAGCTGTATATGTTTCTTGCATTCCTGATTAAGATCATAAATTGCTTAAGGGAATAATCCTAGATTCAGAATCACATTCTTGAATTAGATTAGGTTGTATTGAGTGATGAGCATTGTCACATTATAGAAGTGTACCCATTGTGTTAAATGTATTACTATTCTAAGTTAATGGACACTGTGCCCAAGCTTTTAGTGAATTGTTAATTATCCATTACAAGGGCACGTTTTTATCTCAAAGCAGTCATTGCATTCAATCCAGATATCAAACATTATTTGATTCAGGGATTGTTAAAAATGTAACAGTCTGATCAATATTAAATGATAGATATTTATTTTTCTCTAAACTTTCAGGATATTGAAAGAGACTTGAAACAGATTAGACTTCAGAACATAAAGGAAAGTGTAACTCCAGAACAGAAATATAAAACTAAGGTAATGAACATTTTTGTTTTTTGGTTTCGTATTAAAAGCCTGGCTGGGAGTCCCCACACTGTAATCTGGGTTACCTGTAGGACTTTCCTCCCTATATTTTATGGAATTGCCTTATTTTGTAATGTTAGACTGGTGACTTTAAGTATCTGAAATGTCCAAGAGGGGGTTGTAAATTTATTGGGTCACTAAACTAAGATTTTTTTCTTGATTTCTTCAAGAGAGGGATAAAGTTTGAAATTAATTTAGACAACTGCTTTTCTGATGAAAACACCCTCCAAGAGGAAGAGGTAAGCTATTAAGTATGTATTTCCATTACTAGGTGTGAGAAAAATGAGTGTCTTAATAGGATATTTTATGAAGTTTTTCCATAGAGAGTAGGGAGAATTTTTTCAATTTTTTTAGAAGGATCTCTGGTGTTCCACTGAGTCTTCACAAAGTACTTTTAATGCTCTCATTCTATGTTTATTACTTGAAATTAGTCCCTTAGACTATTTCAATAAGATTTTTTAAAATAAAGGAATTATTTTCCTCATAATATTAACTATTTACCATAACCTAATTCAAATAGAAGATTGTGATAGTCAGCAACCAATATACATACTTAAAAAAATTGAGCAGTTTCCCTAAAACTATGCACACTCTATAATTTTAGGTTTTAGTTACTTGTAACTTTACACTGGCTTTTTTTTAAGTCTTAGTTGGGCATGTGGCTTTCATTGACACAGCATTAAATACACACACACTGCACCTCAAGCCTCATTTTATCACTGGGTTCAACATCTTTTCTATATTCACTTTTTTCCAGACCTGCTAACAAAGAACCAAAAATTAGCTGATTTGTATTTCTATTTTACATTCTCTAAGTTTACCTTGTTTTTTTTTTTT
>NW_004567111.1:50848100-50864371 GCF_000260355.1 Condylura cristata
GCGGAAGTGGCTTTAGCTTCTTAGTGCTGTGCTTTAACCCACTACACCACCAGGAAGGGCTTATAGAGTATTTTTACTGCTCCTCAAATCCTCTGTGCACTGCCCGCTTTCAGACTTTTACTAGCATCTTCCCTCATTAGAATGTAGAATAGTGATGATAGCACCGCAGAGCTGTACAGAAAGGAGCAGTGTGACCACAGGGCATTTGTGAAGCTGGCCTCCTAGAAAAAAAAGAATAGGGTCAGAAAAGCTTTACCTACTGGGTCTTTATCCTTTCTTATTCTGTGCTTTGATTTGCTTGAAGCAGAGTGATCTTTTTAGTATTGATCATGGAGCATTAGGAGCATCTCCAGGGGCCCAATTAGGAAGGTTGTATACTTAAAACAGGCTGTGGATGGCAGAGAGTTCTGTAGAATGGAACTAAAGTACAATAACATTGAAGATGGGAATTCTGGATAAAATTAAATTGCCATTATAATAAGCAGAGAGAATATAATAATGTTTCTGTCTTGTTGAAACACTGTTTTCTTAATTTATTTAAAAAACATAGAGAATGCATACGGTATCTCTTGGTAAAAGTGGTTACTGGGAACACGCACCATTGTTTTTCATGTTTATTTTCAAAATATGGCATTTTTCTCATAAAACATTGTGGAATTGCCTCAGGCAATGGATATGCTGAATGAAACTTTGACCTTTGAGGATGGCAAGAAGTTTAAGAAATACAAACATATTAAGGAGCACGAAGATTATACAGACAAAGCATGTGACAAACCCTGTCACCCAGAAGCAGGTATACATAGCTTGACATCTGTAGATGAAGAGGGTCATTCGTGATTGTCTCCAACTGTTATCTCCTGATACTCTACTGTCACGGGTTCCGCTGCCTCCCCAGACCCAGCTCCTCTGCTTCTGCCTGTGCCCAAGCCATAAAGCCAGCACTGCCCGGAGCACCAGCCTCCACCCTGTCTCCTTGAGCAGTTTCACCAGCTCCCATGGCTTTAGCTTCTCTCAGCCAGCAGCTCCACACCCATCCATTTTCTCATTATTTTCTATAAAGCAATGTGGACAAGACCCAAAACATTTCAAACTCAGCACATGTACAATCCAATTTTCGAGTCCCTTTTCCCATGTTGATGCTTTATTTAGGCAACACATCACCAGGCTGACAGTTCCTGCCCAAAGTGCTTTCTGCTCTGGAATGTTGCTAGAGGCTTCTTCCCTCTTCACTCCCTCTGCCACTAATTTAGGCCTCTGCCTTCTCCTAGCAGTGTGGCGTGGTAGGAAATACATGAGTTTTGGAGACAGAGCTGGCTTGAATCCCACCTGGTGCTTCCACTTTCTGAGCTTGTGACCTTTCACAAGGGACTAAAATGCTCTAATTTCTCAGTTTCCTTTGAGGAACAAACCACAAAGGTTTATTATAAAAACTAAGGTGAAATTTGACATAGAAAATATCTGGCACATGTTAGGTGCTTAATAAATGCTATTCTCTTTATTTTTTTCTTTCCCTTCCACCCCTGTAGAGCAATCTATGTCAGTAGAATGGTGGTGACTTCTCTGGCTTTGAATGTACCAGCTGATGGACTATCTTGTATTTCCTAAGAAACTGTTTAGTGTAGCTAGTCACACTTAGGAAATTTTTTTACATTAATTTCCTACAGAATTGTTCATTCAGGAGGAGGCTGCTGCTGCTACAGAAAACAGAAGACAGTGGGAAGCCAGAGCTCCTCAGACTTTGCTGTGGATGATGGCGGAGTCTGAAGTCACTTCCACCTGCCCCACCACTCCCGAGGGTGAGTCAGCTTCAGCACAGTCCTCAGCAAGGCCAGCCAGTGGCAGCTGTGTGGCATCATTTTCAGGACTGCCTCTAGAGACTGGCTGTCAAATTCCTTTCAAAGACATTGTTTTTGTTTCTCTCCTACGCAGAGAAGGCCCACTAGTTATCCCAGACAACTGAGCATCCCAGCTATGGAGGGAAGTAAAGGAGGAAAGATCTAGAATCCCTCTTTCCTCTGGGTGAGGGCAAAGATCCAAGGAAAGGGAACAGACTTGATTTACCCTCGCATGCTAGTGCACTAACTTCCTTGACTTGAAGGATCCCCCCCCCCCAATAAAACTGGAGTTAAAATAACAGCTATCCCACAAGATTGAGAGAGTTAACAGTGCAAAATACATATAAAATTACTTTGTAAATCAGGCTCTCCCTGGTGGCACAAAAGGTTAAAGCACTGCATTATAAAGCTTTCTGAAGCCGCTGCATGAGTTAGTTCCACTGCCAGGGAGCTGACCCACGTGGCGCGACAGACCTCTCCTGACCACCCACTGCTCCCCTCAGCTGTGTACTTAGTCAATCTGCCTCTTCTGCTCCCCACTCTGTCTCTGGTGAAGCCTCTCACTCACCACACCTCCGGCCTATACCCCAGTTCTGTAAGCATAAATAAATAAATCTTTAAAAAAATTACTTTGTAAACCAACATGCTTTTTAGATGTTGGGAATACGTAGGATGTGATAATATTTTCAAACTAAGTTCTCTTATTTACATTTGGGTTTCTGGCATACCTCTCCTTTTAGAAGAGATTCACAGCAGCCTCCACATGTCACTTTTACAAGTGGTAAAGATTTTTATTACTTAATTTCTGTGCTCCTTTTGATAACATGGGGCTGGGGAGCAATAAAATGTATACTGTATTGTAAATTGAAATATGTAAATATTTCTCAAAAGTAGGAATTGTAGGTATGTGAATTGACTTATATTTATGCAATTATAAGATACTGAGGTCACCGAATATACAAGGAGGGATTTGCAAAAGTAATAAAGTTTTATCCAGTCTAAGCCAATAAGAATAAGAAGGGAAACCTAATTTTGAATTATCAAACATATCAGAAATTTTAACATATCAAAAACAACTGGTTTTGCTTTATAAAGCAAAAAAAAAATTGTCCTGCTCACCAATTACATGGTAACTCAATAAATGTTCTATATCTATTTCCTAATTAATAAATTGAGACAGTAGGTCACTGCCAAGGTTCTGTTATTCTGTTATTTTATAAAATCCCAAACTAAGAAGGCATTTATTTTTGGTAACATTCTTTTCTTCAGATGGCCAGGTAATAGTAATCGGAGGTGTCTCTGAAAATAGGAAACAGTGGCAGCATGAAGCACCAGAAACTTTATTGAGTGATCTGGCTGCAGCACAGCTCGCAACTAGCTCATTTTCTGTCAACCCAGGAGAACTTGGTATGTAGTTTATTATTATTTTTTAAATTACCAGCCCCCCTGTGGGAATTTTGTCAAAGATTTGTAAGTTCAGAAAGGGGATAGAAGTGTCTTTGACCTTGAGAGAACATTGGAAATGTTGCCTATTCCAAATACCATTAACAAGAATTCAACTTGAGAGAAGAGGAGGGTAATGTCCTTTAATGTGGCCAATTGACAACTGATGGAAAGTGAAGTAACACTAGCGGCATTGTAGATAATGAACTAGTATTGCTTAGTTCTATTGGACAGTCAGCTTACTTCTGACAGCAGTTCAATGGACTCAAATCACTATGGACAAAAAGATAGATCTTAATATAGATTTTTTCCCTCCATTTTAAAAGCAAGATTAATGTTTAGTAAGAGTGTACTTACTTGAGTGGAATGGAAACGAGCATCATGTTTTACAGTTTGAAGGAATTCGTTTCACAGTGGAGATTTTGTTATTATGTAATTGAGGGATCAGGTATACCAGGTGTAAACTGTTACAAGAAAAGCCACCATAACAGGCATTTTACCTGGACAGGTGTGAGGGTCAGGATCCAGTGTTGCAGGGGTGAGGGGTTGAGGAAGCCAAGGGATAGATACAATGTAGTTATTAATAGAGGCTAGAACAAAATGCTTACAAAGTTAAAGATCAGTACAAAACTATATACAACACTATAGGATTCTGCTAGAGTGGAACCTGGCTAAGAGCAGGTCTGCCAGTCCTCCTGGAAGCCCAGACTTCTCAATGTTTATGAAATAGTGTGAAAGTTGAGTCTTTAAGAATGTACACTCCCTGGTAGTGCCGCGGGTTAAAGCACAGCACTAAGAAGCTAACACCACTCTGCATGAGTTCGATTCCCACCTGCCCTGGAGGTGACCACATGGCGTGGCAGACCTCTTCCGACCTGCCCACTGCTCCCCTCAGCAGTGTACCTAGTCGATCTGCCTGTTCTGCTCCCCACTCTGTCGCTGGGGAAGCCTCTCACTGCCCCTGAGCCTCTGGCCTGTACCCCAGTTCTGTATGCACAAATAAATAAATCTTTTAAAAAAATGTGCAAGATTCTACTGAGACAAGTAGAAAGATAATCATCTCAGGTGGCAAGGACTTTCAGACATACAGACTTGTGTTGGAGATGGAGAATCCAGTTTGACTAAAATCTAGAAGTAGTTCCTTGGTATTATTATTGGACACTGGACAGACTGTTGTTTAAAACTTAAGGGGGGTGGGAGTGTGCACACAGGGAGAAAAGGTGGAGGGCGGGAGCGTGGGGGGAGGAAGGGGAAATTGCCTTTGAGGTTCTCTTTCTAGTACCCTCAGACCACGAACTGCAGTAGAATTGTCTGCTCTCCTTTCTTCTATTCTGGAATAAAAGCACTGTCTCCAAGAATGGGGCTGGAGGCTGCATGGGAGGTTTTGGGAAGTCAAGGCCTAGGGCCACCCCAGACCAGATAAGAGGGTGGCATCCACCCTTCCCATCACCAAGGTGGAGGCCGATGGTCTTGTCTCTTCTTGTATCTGTCCCTGTGGTTTTTGGATTGGTAGAAAAGCCTTCTTTTGACATATTATGTTAAATTAATTCCTTCATAAGCTTGCTATATTTTCACCTGGATGGTTTGATACTAGGCATAGCTGTGCAGTTTATTTAATAAGTGAGATAAGAAATAGAACTTGCCTCCAAAGATGGCATTCAAAGCAAACTGCAGATATTTTCTTTTGCTGTGGGTGCTACGATCTCCTCCCATTCCAACCTCTCTTTGCTCTTCCACTCTCAAACTGTTGCCTCTTTGCCCTCCCTGAAGTAACCGTGACACCCCAAAACTGGTCATTTTTTCATCTTCAGCTCACCCTCTACAACCCCCTGCCCGATAATCCTCCTAGAATGAATCGAGTCTGTTCTCATCTTAAGATCCTGCAAAAGATTCCCCACTTACTCTCAGGATAAAATGCAGACCTTTTGCAGTCTCTAAGCACCTTAAAGGTTAGGTGCTCCCTTCCAACCTGGCCCACCCCAACACCACAGAGGCTGGAACACCTCGATGGGCAAGTACTCCCTCTGGCGTAGAGGGCTCGCCTCCCTCCTTTTACTAAAATAAGATCCACTAATATTACTTTCTGTCACATGCTATACTGTACTGACAGCTGCTCTTCTGCCCTCACTTTTCCCCTAAACTACCAAGCAAGGCTTTGCAGAGGTGTCGGGATGTAGTTGATTCTTAATATGTGTTTTTTTGAATGAATGAGTGAAAGAGCACACTACTTCATGAATATGTTTCTGGCTAATCAATAAAGTTTTAATCAATTCTCAAGTTTGCATGTTATGTCCATGGGTTTTCTGTTGGCTGCCTTTCACAACTTCCTATTCATTTAGTTTCACCCTCAAATTCACTCACACTCAAATACTTGTCGAATAAAATTGTTCATTTGTTAAATGAAAAAGTTTCTCTTTTGTATTTGTCAATTAAATTCCAGTCATAAAAAGGATGCAGTGGTGGTATTTATTGTGAATTTTTGTGATGTCTGAAAAAAGCTGAATCTCAAACTACTCAATGCTGTGTGCTGCTCGTAGGAAGCCATGTTTGCCATGACTGAGCAAATAGCTTGGTGTGTTTTGTTACACTCTTACTTAGTATCATACAAAGATACTATAATTTTCTATCCATAAAGATAAATTGCATTTTAATTTCTTGTTTTATATTGTTTTTTTACTAGGTTACAAGCTTGGCTCTTGAACACAGTGCCTGATAGAGGCTTGGAACTTACTAGATGGCCATAGTCTCTGCGAATAAGCATATACCCATAGGACATTTTTTTGTTATTTTTTACAAGGGACTGTGATTGCTAATATTTGCGTAGTATCCAGTGGGATAGGGAAGTTACACTGTTAAAAATAATTCTCCAGCCCTCCCTGATGGCACAGAGAGTTAAAGCACAGTACTAAGAAGCTAAAGCCACTTCAGCATGAGTTTGAGCCTTGGCCCCTGAGGTGACCACATGGCGCGGCAGACTTCTCCTGACCCGCCCGCTGCTCCCCTCAGCAGAGTACTTCGTTGATCTGCCTGTTCTGCTCCCCATTGTCTCTGGTAAATCCTCTTACCACCCCTATACCTCTGGCCTGTACCCCAGTTCTGTATGCATAAATAAATAAATCTTGAAAGAAATAATTCTTACATCTGTATGGAGACTTCATAAAGACCTGCTACATCTATAAATATTAATAACTTCACTACAGGTATAATAGCTTTTGAAGATTAGTTATTATACACTAACATTCATACATCCTTCTTCAGTCATTAGCTTAAACCTCTAGCTCCTTGGCAATAAGTCGCATTGATGTCTCCAGCTCTAAATTCCATGAAAAGTTGAGGCTTTATCAAGTACATGTTTAATTTGTCCTAACTTTATAAGTTTTAAATAGTCAGACTTTATAAAATCCTTTTAAATGAATCTTACTACTAGAAGCTACACTGTAAATGAGGACAAGGATTTTTTTCTTCTTCTTTCCTGAGTATAATTAATTCAGGCCAGTAATTTTGTTAATGGTCTAACTAACTACTCCAAGGGAATCCTTGATGGGGAGGTAATCTCCTTATATAAGTTTTTTTTTTCCTTATATAAATTTTCAGATCACGTAGTTGCCTTCATAACATCATAGTTGCATATCTGAATAACAGCTGATTTACACTTCTGTAGTTAGCCATGCATTTTTTCTCCTATCCTGTTCAACGAAAGAATGAGCCTCCTAATACTTTCCTCTTAAAACGGGGAATCAAAAATGATCAGATTCCCACATCAAATGGAGCATGAAAGTTGCTTTTAATTAGCCAAACCTCATCATATGTGAGTTACGTAGGTCTGACTCATTTATTTCTATTGTGCTTTAGGAAATATGGACTATGATTTGGGATGAAATAGTGGCTAGAAATGGGTGAACATTTCATTATTGTGTGGTGAAATTTTCTGTGTATAGGTGTAATTACAATTGTCATGTAACAAGTTTACAAAAAGAGTCACCCTTGGCTATTCATTCCGCCTTGGATGAAAGCTCTTTGTTAAATTTCTAAGCCTCCTTGTTAAATAAATTTCTCATATGTGCCTAATATCAAACTGTCCAGGTGAAAATATAGGAAGGTCATGAAATTAATTTATTTGTAGTGGTAGAGAGACACTGTATGTAACCAAAACAGCACATAAATTGGGAAGTGGTAAATGTAGTTTTAAAGGAGTTCAATAATTTATATGTTGCCTGTTCTGCATATACTATGATTTTTTCCTTCTGTATTCATACCTGTGACAAGGTAATTATAAATGAGGCACTATAAGCGATTTCTAATAATAGTAAATTAGAATAAAATGAAGCAAAATTGAGTAAAGCAATAAAATAGAATTATAACACTATACTATATATAGTATACTGTAATAAAAGTTATGTGAATGTTGTCTCTCTCAAAATATATTGTGCATAATAATTTTAGACTGCCGTTGATAATGGGTAACTGAAACTTGGAAAACAAAACCACAGATAAGGGGAGACTGCTGTACTGTACGTGTCCACAGATAGGAATATATAACGCAGTCAAACTCAAAAACAGAAAGTAGAATGGTGGTTAGCAAGAGCAGGGGGAGAAGTAAAGGAAAGTTGTTCAATGAGGGTAGAATTTCAGTTATAAAAAAATTGTAGAAATCTGGTATGAATGTAGGTCATACTATCCTGTATACCTAAAAATGGTTAAGGGATAAATTCATGTTGCATGTTTTTACCACATAAAAAAATAACACAGTGATTGGAAAAATAATTCAGAATTCCTTGATTCTGTCATGAATTTATTTATTTTTATCAATTGTTTTATTATGCACTCTTTGAATTGAGATCCAAAGAAGTTTGTTTGATATAAAAAGTAAGTCAGAGATAATTGAATGTGAACAATTTTAGTTGTACATAATACAATTTGTTGCACTTATAATTTCCTTTTTATGGACATATAAGAGGGATATAAGAAAAGTGCCACAATATTAAAAATATTTGCTAGTACAAAAAGATCTTATAAAATTATATATAGGTACATACAATTTAAATATATATCTAAACATGTATTTGAAAAATATAAATTATAAAGGCTAAGAAAACATTTTGTCAGTTTATTAGTTTATAATAATAATAACAATGTTATTATTATAGTATTTGCTATTGGGTGTCTTATAACCAGTGGCATATGAATTTCCAGGGGATACTGCATTGCTATGAATAAATGAAATATTGTACTATCTTTAAGCTGAGCTTTTTCCCAAGAGAGAAAAAGAACATTATAAACAATATAAATAGCAATAAAAGCACCCTCCCCCTACCTAGCCACCAAAAGTGATAAACTTGTGTGTGTATTTGGGTTTTCTCTGCAGACTTTAATGATTACTAAGTCTAGCCATAAACTGGAGACTCACTTTACGGAAATGGTGAAAAACAACAAGAGTTGTCCGGTCATGTTGGCAAATCATGCTTTTGAATCACAAGGTTTAAAAGCATTTTCTATACAATCAAAGCCTCTGCCCCCAAAGAGAAAATATTTTGTCTCTTCATTTCTGATTCTTATTCCTCTCATTCCTTTTCTTTTCTCTTGTGGTTCCCTTCAGTATAAAGCTGAATAGATGGGATGTCCGCAATCATCCCTGTGTTCTGGTTTAATGGAAATGAAGCAAACGTTTTAGCATTGTGGTTGCAGCACTATAAGATTTTTGCTATATATCCCTCCTCAGGAGTGCAGATAGACGGTGCTTTAATTTTGCTTTGTCAATTTCTTAATAGTGACAACTCTTAAAAAATGGCTTCCTAAAGCAGATGAGAGAATGATGGAAATGGCCTCTGGCACTGAGGTGGGCGAAGAACAGTCAGAACCGAGGTTGGATGATGATGATGATGATGACGACGATGATGACACGTAAGTCAGTCATAGCCAGATGTCTAAATGAAGCAGCATATGTAGAAAATTGACATGCTACTGTGATAGTCTTACTTCTTTCCCAACTTGGACTCCTTTTTGATCTTCCTCTTGCCTGATCGCTCTATCTAGGATTTCCAACACAATCCTAAGTGGTGAAAATCCTAGTCTTATACCATATCTTAGAGGAAACATTTTGTCTTTCACCATTGAATGATGTTGTCTGTGCAGTTTTGTAAATGGCCTTTATTATGTTGAGGTGTATTCCATCTACACCCAGTTTTTTGACAGTTTTTATCAGAGATGTATGTTGAATCTTATGAAATGCCTTTTCTGCATCTATTTATATGGTTATATGATTTTTATCTTTCTGTTGATGTGGTGAATTACAGTGAATGAATTCCAGATGTTGAACCATCTTGTGGTCCTAGAATATACCCTTTTGGTCATAATTTGATGTGTTGATGTGTTGTTGAATTCACTTTGCTAAGATTTTGCTGAGGTTTTTTGCCTCTGTATTCACCAGGGATCTTGGTCTCCCTCTTGTCCAAGAGACTGGAAATATGAAGAAGCCGTGATCCAGTTTATGATCGTTATATCAGTCTGGTTAAGTTTTCTTTTTTACATTAGGTGTTGTCACTTTTGCCCCTATTGTTGCTATCTGCCTTAAATTCTGTTTAGTCTGATGCCAATATTGCTATTCTAAGTTTTAATTTTATTTTTTAGTGTTTTTGATTTTGTTTTTAATTTCATCATTTCTGTGTGGTTTCTTGTAAAATTCACCTGATATATCTGGTTGAAAATGCTCCTTGTCATGTGATCATCTCTTTTAGTTTCATAAAATTAATTATTGTTACTTACATATTTGGGCTTTACTGTGTTTAGGCTTAATATTGTGTTTTCTGGTTTTTACCATGTTTCATTTCCTTTTACCCCTTTCTTTTGTTAGTTTGAAAACTTTTTTACTCTCTTTTCTCTACATGCCTGTAGAGAATGCAGATACACGTAATAGGTCTTATGTACCACCTAAAAATTGATGCAACAAATTCAGCGTTCCTTTTTTCTCCCAAATATGGCAACACAGTTTAAATAACCACTAAAATACAGCTACTCTGACTTTATTACCTAGAGTTATAACTTTATTTAAAATCTTTTTTTTTAAAGATTTATTTATTTATTCATACAGAACTGGGGTACAGGCCAGAGTTGCAGGGGCAGTGAGAGGCTTCACCAGAGACAGAATGGGGAGCAGAACAGGCAGATAGAGGAAGTACACTGCTGAGGGGGAGCAGCGGGAGGGTCAGGAGAGGTCTGCCAGGCCATGTGGTCACCTCCGGGACAGGCGGGGATCCAACTCATGCGGAAGTGGCTTTTGATTCTTAGTGCAGTGCTTTAACCTGCTGCACCACCAAGAAGGGCCCTTAAAATCCTTTTTTATTATGGAAAGCTTTACTCTGAGTAAAAGCAGAGGTAATAGAACAAGAATCCTTCTGTAGTTATCCTCCAGCTTTGACCACAAACCAGTATTATTCTTCGCTGAACCCCACTGCCATCCCCCTCCCACACCCCCAACACCCTTTATATAATCTCTTTGGTAGGTTGGCAACATTCTAACTATTAGACATCAAATCATCAAATCTTTTTATCTAATTTTAAACGTCTTCAAAATGAAAAACGTTTGCTAATGTAGCTTATTGTTTTCTGAACATGATTTTTTCTAGCTTGAGCTTTACCTCCGGTCTCGTTTTCTTATTATCGACACATATCCGCTAGCAATTCTTTGAGCTTTGTCACTGGGTGGTAAATTTTGTATTTACACATCTCTGATAGTTTAAATTTGCTTGCAATATTCAGCAATAATTTAGCTGGACATACAATTTTAGGAGGATGATGATTTTTGTTTGATCTCTAATATTGTTGATCAGAAATATGCTATGACCTAATTGGTTTTCTTCTAGAGACAGTGTTTCTATGTTTATTTCTCCTCAGTACTTTCATACTTTCCTGTTTATCTTCGTATTCTCTTATGCTGTGATAGGTGTCAGTCTAGATTTGTCTATTTGTCTTTTTGTCTTTTGCTTTATTCCAACCCCCATGATTTCCTTTAGCTCTGGAAAGTTTTAACCTATTATTTATACAAATGTTGCTTCTTTCATATCTTCCACTTTGTCTCTCCAATTAGAAATATTTTGGAGCTTCTCTGTCTGTATACCTTCATGCTTTTTATTCTTTTATTTTCTGATAGAAGAAATCTGAACTACTCTTTTCCAATCCTGTTTGGGTATCATCAATTAAATTTTTAATTTGAATGAGTATATATTTCATGTCTAGGATTATAGTAGCTTTTTCGCTTTTATTTATATGTTCTTGTTTCATTATTGTATAATTATTTTGCATAAATTAAAATAATCAAAAATGAATGTTATGCTTTGTTTGAGCAGTTACTTTAATATAGTCTCAAAATCCTCTATAAAAGTAATTTCCTCTGGAGTTAGTTTATGGACCAACCTTAAAAAAATTTTGTGGTGGTGTTGATCTTTCTTACCATCAGATTTATTCCTGTGTTTTAGAATTCTAGTTTGTGTCTTCCTTTGTTTTGCAATGATTTTAAACATTTTTCTTTCTTCCCTTTCTTTCTCTGGGTATCTTCTACATATCGAATATGTCTTAATATGTCTTTTATTTTTCTTTATTAGATTCTCTTCCATATGTGTCAGCTGGAACCTTTGAAGATTTATACCTTATACCTCAGTACTTTGAAGATTTATACCTTATACCTCAGTAATATAAATTGCCTGTCTTGGCCCAGTCTCTGGGGGAAAAAAGACTCTTCCTGAGAAATTTATAATCATAGGCTTTGTCTTGGGTTTGGAGTTTGAGTTTTCAACACTTGCATGGTCTAAAAGCATGTATGTTGAAAAATGAACATTAAAATTAACAGTAAATTATGATAATTTTGGAATTTCTATGAGAATAAACAAAATACTCTAGAGAGCCATAATCTCAGTTCAGGCTATTTTGAATTTCTCAATAAAACACTGTTGAAGAAGAGCTCACAATTAAAAATAGAAACAGAATCCATTAAAAGAAATAGAAAACACACAAATAGCTGAACTAAACCATAAAGAACTTAAGAAATATAGCTATATTCCTGTATTAAATAATTATAAGTAATGCTATATGCTTAAAACTTCTTAATTAAAATTAAATCAAAGCATGAAAAAAAGATGTATCAAAAGTGGTAGGAAGATTTCATAATTAGCCAACTAGAACTTATGGAAGTTTAAAAAAATCAAATAAAATTAAAATTTGCTTGATAGTTTAAAAAATAGAGTAGGTTACAACTAATGAAAAATTAATAACTGGGGCCTCCCGGGTAGCATAGAGGTTAAAGACAGCACTATCAAAGCTATCGCCAGCCACTGCAGCACCAGTTCAATCCCTGGTTGATCAGGGAGTCACCCCCATGGCAAGCAGACCTTTTCTGTCTCACCCACTGCTCCTATTAGCAGTATGTTTCAGTACATCTGCTTGCTCTGCTCCCCCTTCTGTCTTGAGTGAATCCTCTCACCACCACGCCCTTCTCCTATCCGCACCTCTGACCCACGCCTCAGTTCTTGTGTGCATAAATAAATAAATCTTTCTAAAAAAAGAATTAATTACTGGAAGAGCTCAGGGGGAAAAAAAGGAAATGTGAAAGAGCGTTATCAGGCATGAAGTTTCATCACTTGTCTACAGGAGTTCTAGGAAAAGAGAACAGTGGAAAAGAAGTATTCAGTGCAGTTACATCACAGTAAATACTCTGTAGTACTAATACCATGATATCTGGGAAATAAAACATTAGTTAAGCATTGAAACAAAATTCACACCTAGACACATCCTTTTTAAATGAAGGAAAAGTGAGGACAAAGGGAAACTGTGTGTAAGCACAAACCTTTGTGACAGTGGCTTAACAAATGGGAGCTGTCATTATTGGTTCACCTAAATTTATGACTTTTAATTTAGTAGGGCCTTGGTAATATTCAGCAATCTTATTCTGCCTCAGCTTCTTTCCAAACCCAGTCTGTGAGCTTGTCCCCATCCACCTGCTCTGCCCTTTGACTGTGCTTCCTACTTCAAAAAGAGGACATGTGGTTTGTAAGTGCTGAGTTCTCCAACATCTTTATCTGCATCCAAGTCCTTATACCTGGCCCAGCCTGGCCATCCTGTTTCTTCTTCTCACAGGAAGAATGGCAGCCCTCCTTGCATAGGTGCTTTAAATCCCAGCCTTTTTTTTTTTCTTTAAGATTTATTTATGCTTACAGAACTGAGGTACAGGCCAGAGGTATGGGGGTGGGGAGGTGAGAGACTTCACCAAAGACAGAGTGGGGAGCAGAAAAGGTGAAGTACACTGCTGAGAGTAGCTGCGGGTGGGTCAGGAGAAGTCTGCCGAGCCATGTGGGTCAGCTCCCTGGCAGGGGATCCAACTCCTGCTGCAGTGGCTTCAGGGAACTTCATAATGCGATGCTTTAACTTGTTGAGCCATCAGGGAGAGCCCTAAATCCCAGCCTTTTTAGTGACTTTATTCCTATCAGTTATTCTACCTTTTATATTTTCAGTGATTCCTTACTACTTACTTTTGCTCAGCACGTAAACATGCCCAAATCTTTGCCATCTTGTAAACAACAAAATCATTGAGCTGGGTCCTTTCAGGTCCAGGGAGCCATAAACTCCTTGTTGTTACCACTTTCTTACCTCCACTACTTTCTTGGTCCACTGTGTGACCAGCACCTACTGTACAGTGCTCTGAAATATTTTTGCAAAGGGCATCTATTACCATGAGATTGCCAAATGTGATTGTCATTTCTCAGCCCTGATCTTAACTGACTGTTCCCTCTTTCTGGAATTCTCTGCTCCCTTGGTTTTCATGATGAAGAATTTCTGTGCTCTTACCAACTCTCATCAGTCTCTTTTTACTTGGGATGGTTTTCTTGGTCTCTTGATTTCTTCCCTTCTACAAATATTGGTATTGCAATTTCAATTCTTGGTTCTACTAAATTGGTGGTGGGGAAACCTCGGCTATTTTTTTTTTAAACTTTCTGAGCCTCAGCTTCTTTATTATTATTATTTGCTTTTTTAAAGATTTATTTTTCTATGCATACAGAACTAGGGTACAGGCTTGAGGTGCAGGAGGTGAGAGAATCTACCAGAGACAGTGGAGAGCAGAACAGGCAGATCCACCGAAATACACTGCTGAGGGGAGCAATGGGCAGGTCAGGAGAGGTCTGCCTGGCCATCAGCATTTTTTATATATTAAGGGTTACAATATTTACCATAAAATGTTAGATGCATGAGTATTGGATGAAATGCAATGTATGTAGACTGCACACTAAGACCATGGCTGTCATACTATAAGTCACCTATTTTATTTTTTTTCTTTTTCCTTTAGCTTTATTCTCTTTTTTCTTCTGTTTTTCTCTCCTTTTAAACATCTGTAGAGGGGTATTAATGTGTAATAAAGGTTGTTAAACACAAGTCAAACTAGAGAGAATACTGATTCTGTCAATATTTATTATTGCTCATCCTTAGGAAAACTAGACTGATATAATAAATAATTTATTATCTGGGTGAATATACAACTTTTATATTACTCAGTGGGGGTGGAATATGAGAAAGGAAACTAACTTTTGTATATATTCTTCTGTTATCATAAAGCTGTATCATATACATAAAGTATAAGTTCCAGGCATATATTCAACACTGGGATTTTATAATCCATTACCAAAAAAAAGTTGAAGTCTATTTTTCTCCTCCAAAGAGCTCACTGTCTTAATGAGGAAGTTGTATTAAATAATGTAGCACTTCTTTATTCATTCCAAAATATTTTTAGTTCTGTGTTAGTAAGCATGGCATATATAAAAAGACATCATAAGAGATAAAGGACAGATAAGGTCCCTGTAATATATGAATAAAGCATATCATATTTACTATTTATTATTTCAGAAATTTTGAAGAATCTGAAGATGAGTTGAGAAATGAAGTAGTTGAATCACTGGAGAAACTTGCTACTTTCAAAAGGGAAGGAAAAAGAGAAGAGGCTTCTGGTTCCTGTAAGGATGAAGGAAAGTTAGAAGAGAATCAACAAGTATGCAGAAATATGCAGAAGTAAATGAAGATGTGATGAATATTTCTACTCTACCTGATAACAAAATTTGTATTTTTGATGATGACCAAGATACATCAATAACCAGTCAGAATACACAAGTGTAATTATTATGATTTTTCTTAAGTACTAAGTTAGTATCTATTAGTTGTAGTATTATCTGGTTGGGTACAAATCCTAAATATTCATTTATTGTAGGGGCTTTCAAGTCATCCCAAAGATTTGTTAATTTTTCTATTTAAATATTTTAAGTGTAGAAATTAATATTTTACTATATAAAATCATAGAAATTAAGATATGTTAGAGGGAGAGTAATGTGTCCCCAAGCATGTGATTATATTGTTATATGGCAAGGGGGAATAATTAAGATTACAGATGGAATTAAGGCTGCTAAGCAGCTCACCTTAAAATGGGGAGGGTTTTTTGATTATTCAGGAGGTCCCAGTGTAATCACCAGTTTCAGAAGTCGTTAGAAGAGAGAACCCGCCTGATTTGCTGGCTTTGAAAAACAAGAAGAGTCAAAAGCCAAGGATGTAGTGGCCTCTAGAAGTTGGGGAAGAGAAGGAAATGGCCTTGCTCTGAAGCCTGCAGAAGGAACAGAGACCTGCCCACACCTTTTTAGCCTAGTGAAATCTATTTTAGATGATATGATAATAAATCTGTTTTAACTAAGCTTGTATAATTTGTTAAGATAGCAATAGAAAGCTAACACATTAAAAAAGAGAAAGCTAACACACTATACAACAATGGGATATCTGTTTGTTTTTTGTATTGTCAACCCCACTCATAGGTATCTACCCAAAAGACACAAAAACACTGATTCAAAAAGACACTTGCACTCATGTTTATTGCTGCTTTACTTATAATAGGAAAGATATGGAATCAACCAAAATGCCCAAAAGTGGATGACTGGATTAAAAAATTGTGGTACAGGCCCTCCCTGGTGGCAC
>NW_004567111.1:50864976-50900126 GCF_000260355.1 Condylura cristata
ATGGAAAAAGGCACAAAATGATGTAAAAATAAACTATTATATTATTAAAAAAATAGTGCTACAATAAATACTGTAAGACATAAAAAATAATGAATCTATTTTTAAAATCTCCTTTTGAAATTTCTTAAATTCTACTGAGTACATTTTTTTGAAGCTTATGTTGACACAGGCATAGGCAATTGAGTAAGGAGAGGAACAGGTCAGGTCACATTAATTGTGCACTAAATAATCATTTTATTATTTTTTGAATTATTTTCTAATAATTTCAACTGTAGAGATTACAGGTTTTTTGAAGGCTAGGGGAGCATATCTGGCCTTTATCATAATATTGTAATGTCTTTTTATATACCATGCTTATTACCAGAGCCAGAAAAGTTCTTGAATGAATAAAGAAATGCCAATACAGATTCCTCACTAAGACAGTGAGCTCTTTGGGGGCAGGAAACTAGACTCAACTTTCTTTTGTAATGATTGTAACAATACCAGTGTTGAATATATTCCTGGAGTTTAGTAGATGTTTACTGATTTATTGCATCTGCTGCTACAAAGATAGTTTTAATTCTTACCTTTGCACAGAAGAACTGTGTTATAGGCTATAGGTATGTACGCTAGAGGTGTGGGTGGTGAGATGATTCACCAGACAGCGTGGGGAGCAGAACAGGAAAGATTTAGTGAAATACACTGCTAAGGGGAGCAGTAGGCAGGACAGGTAAGGGTTGCTGTATCATGCTACCTGGACAGCTGTTGAACTTATGCTGTAGTGGTGATAGCACTGAGACTTAACCACTAAACCACCAGGGAGCCCAGAGGTTGTATTTCCTAGTGGGATAAGTAGTGCCTGAAATACCTACTCTATAGTCAAAGTAAAATTAAAGAGGTATATTGATATATTGCTGAACTAAGAGAACAGTGTCAGGATTCCCCTAACTGTGAGAATGTATCCATATTTTAATGCCTTTATTTTTTTTTTAAAGATTTATTTATTTATTCATACAGAACTGGGGTACAGGCCAGAGATGGGGAGGGTGAGAGGATTCACCATGAACAGAGTGGGGAGCAGAACAGGCAGATCAACGAAGTACACTGCCGAGGGGAGCAGCGGGTGGGTCAGGAGAGGTCTGCCACGCCATGTGGTCACCTCCGGGGCAGGCGGGGATCAAACTCGTGCGGAAGTGGCTTTAGTTTCTCAATGCAGTGCATTAACCCGCTGCGCCACCAGGGAGGGCCTTTGATGCCTTTATTTTCCTGGTGATGTTTGAGGTACAGTTTGAACTTGGTGTACAGAGTTACATCCTTTTTAGGGAGAACACTTAGTATGGGTAACATGCTGGAAATAGTTAAAAACTTTTCACCATTTTATTAATTTCAGACTAAGGGACACATAATCCTGAAGGACCCAGGCATCATTAGTTTTCCAGTTCTTTTTGGGGATCAGTGTACACACGTCTGATTTACTTTCAGGACTTTGATTCAGAATATTCAGTTTGCGGGTGTCTTCAATGGAATCCTTATTTTTGAACAGAACTAGAGAGTATGGGAATGAAACATGGTTTCTGAGGATACTGAAGCTCCAAGACCAAGCTGGAGGGGGTGGGGGAGGGAGGGAGACATATATTTAAATTATTGTTTAAGGATAAGTATATTAGGTTTGTACTAATCCAAAATAATTCCAAACTAATTCAAAAGATTTTGAATCTTTTGTTGTAAATTAGTAAGTACTTTTGTGGTCTTCCTGGTCGCACAAGGAGCTAAGATGAAGCACTATGAAGGTATCTGCAACCACTGCACCATGTTTGATCCCCAGTCAGGGAGCTGACCTCTCCTGGCCTGCCCGCTGCTCCCCTCAGCAGTGTATTTCGGTAGATCCGCCTGTTCTACTCCCCACTCTGTTGCTGGTGAATCCTCTCACCTTCCACACCCCTGGCCTACAACCCAACTCTTCTACACATAAATAAAAATAAATCTTAACAACAAAAAAGTATTGTTGCAGTAAGTATACCCTCCAAGATTTTTCAACTTGCTTTAGCTTCTGAATCACTGATCCATTTTACACACTTAAATCACACTCCTGATGCACAGTTCTGACGATTCCAATTTTAGGCTTAGCTGTACCCATTAAATTATTGGTCAGATTTGTATTTTCAGCGTAAATTTTATTAAAAACTCATGACCTTAGTAACTGTCTCACAGCTATCAACCTGTCACCCTTTAAAAGGTACCAACAAGTGGGTAACCGTTGATTTCCCTTCTAAGTGTCTGCCAGCATTTACATGTGGTCCACGGGAGCACACAGCAGTAGAGAACTGGAATTGATGCTTCTCCAAAGCTGTGGGTGAAGTTAGACATGGGCTAAAGAGGGAAACAGTTAAAGATTACCACGGGGCGATAAGATAATCACAGGGACATAATGTGAGTCTAGTAACTTGTGGTTATGTCCCAGAAGTTAATTTTTGTTGTGTCCATTGAGAAAGCATTTCTTTTTTCATATAATAGGCCTGGGGTCTAGAGTATGTTTACATAATTAAACACAAATATTCTGAAAATCAAACTGTCTCCTATTCCGTAATTTTGTCTATGACATAAAATACCCTGAAAATTATTAATGTATGAAGCTCTGCAGTGTTCATTCTGAACTAATTACAAAGTTTACTAAAGCTGATAACCTATTTTGTTGGGAAGAGAAGCTTTCCTCTTTCATTAAAAAAAAAATCCTGGCATATAGCTTGGAGATATTAGTAAAGATAATAACTAATTCAAAATTGGGAGACAAGGGATATAAAAGGCACCATGTTAGAAAAAGTATCCAAGATAATGAAAAAAATTCTTTAATCTTTACATCATTTGGATACAAATAGTGTTTACACCTATTATAGCTAACATACTTAGATACAGATACATTACTATACAAAGAATATGTTACATGTACTTTATTATTCACTGCTAGAAATGAGAATGTGAGTATCCACTGTTGTGGGTTCAAAACAGAATGCCTGGACCACAAAAGGAATTCTCTTTTAGGAATAGTCATGGGAAGTTCTCAGACAGCAGCTGACATACTATTGTGACACTTTTCATGGTATCAGAAACAAACCTGTAATACCACATTGGGAACATTGAAAACTTACATATATATAAATTATATTTTCTCATGTTTATGATAAAAAATCATTTTTAAAGGAACAAGTACAAAAATATATGTAATACCAGAATCCTTTCTTCCTTTATGCATTCTCCACTTTTGCTATGTCCATTTCAATTTATCTTGAGTCCTATGACTTTCTTAGGTATATTGGTGGGATGAATGGGCAAAGGTACCAATCTTACCTCAAAGACTAGTGAAAATACTGAGTTGCTGTTAATTCAGACCACACTGATGGATATGTATACTTATATTATCACTATCAGAAAGGTTATGAACACATTATGAACTGTCTTACCATTAAAAGCTTGTCTAGGCCCTCCCTGGTGGCGCAGCGGGTTAAAGCACAGCACTGAGAATCTAAAACCGCTTCCGCATGAGTTCGATTCCCGCCTGCCCTGGAGGTGACCACATGGCGTGGCAGACCTCTCCTGACCCGCCCGCTGCTCCCCTCAGCAGTGTACTTCGTCGATCTGCCTGTTCTGTTCCCCACTCTGTCTCTGGTGAAGCCTCTCGCCGCCCCTGAGCTTCTGGCCTGTACCCCAGTTCTGTATGTACAAATAAATAAATCTTTAAAAAAAAAAAAAAAAAGCTTGTCTATTATAAAATTAAAATTGAGAGAAAACCAGACAAGAGAATTGGTAGACTCCCTTTCAGCTCATTTCCACCAGTCTTTCTTTCCTTTGCATCCTGACACTGTCTTGCTGCTTTTTGAGCAGATGACAGAAGCGGGCCTGTAGAGTCAAAAGTTGAACTGGCAGTAGAGAATAAAGCGGGCTGAGTTGATGAATGGGTGAGAAAAGACTGAAAACAGAAAAATATATCTCTTAGATATGGCCCTAATATGAAGATGTAGCAGACTGTCAAGGAGGTCAGATCACTGAATAGAAGGGCATGATTAGGTGTGCAAAAAATGCCAAAACCTGTAAAGCTCTAAAGCCTTATTTGCACATATAGATACTCACTTTTCCAATGATTACCAGTTACTTAGGATTTAAGTCTTGTCAAATTCATGTTGATTACTAGCTACTGGCTTAGTACCAAGAACTACATAGAATAGTAATGCATTAATAAAAACAGGACTGAAGAAGACACTGACCATATTATTGTTAGCTTTAAAAGCTTTTTAAGTAGCTTTTTGAAATTTCAAGATTGTTTCACATACTTTCTAAATTAGTACCATAACTCTGAAAGGCAGTGATGACAAGTGTTACTATTTTCAGATTACAGATGAAGAATCTGAGACTTGAGAAATTAAGAAACAGCATGTCAAAAGGTCAGTTGTAAAAAATTAAGCTGAGGGTCAGGCCCACATATTCTAATCGCTAATCCAGTGCTCTTTCCAAAATACCACTTTTCCATATTAAGGCATGATGCTATTAAGACAGACCACACTGAGGGTCTGATTAATTATATTATCACTATCAGGAAAACAATTTATTGTGATATTTTCCCTTCCTGAATGAGTTAAAGCTGAATTCCATTCTCGACAATGATATACTAAGGGATAATTTGAAATGTATGCAAATATACTGATAGCCCACACAAAAACCCATTTTCACAAATATCTCATTATGGAAAGGGTCACTGGCAGCACCTTGCCCTCTACACACCCACATATACACATGCACCCACAAGCAATCGTTATCTGTCTGCCTTTTAACTGTATGATTTGAGGTCATGATTAAGCCTGTTTTAAAGTTCCTTTTAAGAAAATCAATGGGTACATTCCAAAAGGTCACCTACAATATTGTTATGAACTTAAATATACTTGAAATCTTCTATTACAGAAATATAATCTGAGCTACTAATCAGTTATCCATTTCCTTTCCATCTCCTGGTTTCTAAAGTGGGGTGATTTGGCAACTAGAATTTGAGAAAAAAGGATTATACCAAAATTAAGATTGCTAATTTTTCCAGCTCTTTATTTTTCAAAATTTGAAACGTTAAAAAAAATCTAATTTTTTTACCTTTAAACCATGCAATTAATTACTTTGTCATCTAGATAATTCTGCCATTTCATTGTAATCCACACCTTGCCTATAACACATATGGTTGAGAACAGTGATTAGGCTGATTTTATTACAAGAGGGAATGAGTTTAGAAAAAATATTAACATTTAAAGGAGTTTACCATTTTATATAAAATATCTTTAATTTATACCCACACATAGCATTATTTAAGTAACTGCTCCACTGACGACAAGAATGCTACTTCAAACTCTTGGTCAGAGAACCTGCTCACAGATGCACGAGCGTTATTTCTGATTTGGAGTCTCTTTTCTGAAGACATGGAAAGAATATGAGCCATTGTCTCAGCATAGCCTTCTTCACTTTCAGCCAGAAATCCAGTGATCTCTCCTTCGTGAGGTACCACGATGTCAAGCTTCGGGCCCCCTGAATTGTGTGCAAGAATGATTGTGCCAGCTGCCATACATTCCACAACTCCTAAAAAGAAAACAGATCATGCAGTCTTTTAAGGTGTGGATTATATTCATAAGAACAAAGCTAAGGACCCTTTAAAAATTTTAAAAGGCTCACAAGAAATAAAATTCAAAGTCTGTAGTTCCGTTAAGTTCTCTCATTTATTAATTCAACAGTACTAAATATTTTTTCTTAGTTTTCAAGGCTTCGTATATTGCTGCTTTGTTCTTAATCCAAAGACATGTACAGAAGAATAGTCCATAAGAGATACACTGCAAATGATAAAGTTGAAGACTAGAGAATGTCAGCAAGATGGTAGATAAATTAATGGATATTGAAAGGCAGAAAGAGTAAGAGATATGAAAAGCAAACACGGAAAAGTTTAAATTACAGCACTAGAAAAAAAATGGAAAAAAAGTAAGCATACATGATAGCTATGGCTGGTGTTTATGTTTCTGGATTTGTGACCAATCTGACATGACTGTGCCAGGGGCAGTGCTGACGAAATCCAAGCTATGTTTCTGCCCAGTGATGTAGCCGAGGGTATCAATTACTCTAGTCAGTCTTTCTTAGCCATGATCACAGGGAATGAAGCCCTTCCAAAATGATTTAATTGTTGTTTTCTCCGTTCCCCAAAGGATATTAGAGAGTTGGTATCACTCTAGTTACACAGGAGAGAAGTTAAATCACCAGAACTATTTCTTTGACTCTGCTTTTCTGCTAATGCTGTATTGAACCATTATTTGAAAAATAAGGATTGTACTGTAATATTCTGTTTAATGCTAAATATTAACTCCCTATTACTCAGGTTTCAATCTCATCTATTTTATCTTCTCCCTTTATGATCTTCCAATATTCCCCTCCACTGGCCCCTTATCAGCATTTAAGCTATTTAAAAACAAAGCACACACACAAATATCTGCAGTTATCTTAGCTATTCTTTCTTTTTTCACCTCCCTTTCAGATAAACTTCTGGAAAGCGTGGTTTGCACTAACTCTTTCTACTTGCTCACCAATACCTGGTGCCCAACTTCCCACAATCAGACTCTGACTCCCACATGTCCATGGAAACTGCTCCTGCACTGATCACCAACAACTTCCTTATCTGTCCCAACATCCGGGCAGTCTGGGAACTGTTGCTCTCTCCCTCATTTCCAGGATATCACACTCTGCCATCTTTTCTTCCTCCATTTCTTCTCCTCATCTTGTGTTCACTGTTAAAGTGTTAGGTTTTTCAGCATTTTGTACCAGGGCCTCTTCTTTCTACATACCTCACCAAGGCCATCTTCTCCATATCTACTACAGTGGCTTCAGTTCCTACTTGGATGACAAATCCTCACACTGTATTTCCCGGTTGAGTTGCTCTTGTTCAGCTCACACTAGAACACACACATTTCTACCATGTCCCACAGACAATTCAAACCCGACAAGCTTCCAGTTTGGCTCATCAACTGTCTCTCCTCTTAGATTCATTCTCTGGCAAAGGCCGTCCTTATTCACACTGCTGTCCAGACAAAAGCCCAAGGCCGTGATTTGTGACTTCTTTTCTCTCTTAATTAACACATCCAGTTAGTGGCTGAGTTCTGTCCAACTACTTCTGGTTCTCCTTCAAGTGTGTCCACTCACCTAGTTCAGACTGCGAGCACCTCTCGGCCAAGTTCTACAACCTAAGGCTCGGTTGCCCAACATTGCCAGCAGCTCCTCACCAACCTACTCTCCACAGTGTGGCCAGAGTGAACTTTAGGAAAGAAGCTTTTAAATCCAGTATTAAAAGCCTTCTATTCTTTCCCACTGGCTTAACATGCCCATGTGATCTGGTCCCAAATCCTCTTGCATTGTCTTGCTGTTCATCCTCCGGGCTCCAGTCATGCTGAGCTCAGTTCCCCAAATGGCCCTGCTAATGCTCCTTTTGTCAAGCTGTCACACTGTCCATCCCTCTGTTGAACACTTGCCCCATTTTCCTGGTTAACTGCTAATTATTGTTCAGGCCCCAGCTTACTGTTCATATCATTCCTTGGGCAATTCTCCACGAGATGTTTTTCTCGGGCACCTTGCCCAGTCCAGCACATAGCACACTGTACAGTACACGCCTGCAGCTCTGCCGGAAGGACAGTGCCCACTGCCATCGTACTTCCAGCACCCACTAGTAAGCACCCACGGAAGGAAGCACCAGAAGTCAGATGCTGTGCAGGTTTGGCTCAAAGTTCTTGGAGCACATCTGTACTTACTACTGTGCTACTCATTCACAAGAGAACGTAAGGGACACGCAGCCTCAATGTAGGAAACTATACTTCCATGCTTTTCTGTTCTACTCTAACTCCTACCGGTGTGAAGCACTAGGTGGGCACTTGAGAAATATGTTAAATCAAATTAGACACAGCAAGTACTTGCTTTTATACAAACGTGCGCATAATAGGTTAGAGTGAGCAACTTGTACTTCAACAAACAAGAAGGGCTAAATTGAATGGTAAGAAGACTTCAGGCGAATACTTGTGATGGGACTTAAAATGAAGAGGGAAGGCCACACAGACAATGAGTACAGAATCAAACAGCAAAAGAATACACCATGAGAAGCCCACCTGGAGAGAGTGGTTCGATTTTTGGTGCCTGACAGAATAACTGACCAGTTTTACCAAAACATTCCTCCCCGGGTCCCACACAGAGATTCTGAATTGGTGCCACCATGGTGTGAGGCTGCGGCCCAGGACTCTACCTGCATGGAGATGGGGTTCGGCAGGGAGAGAACGTGTAGCAGCTCAGAGCAGGGTTTGCTGGATTAGAATCCAGGTCTCTCCCTTACTGTGACAGAGAGGTTGGGTTCTACACCTCTCTGTGCTTGGGTTTATTTACTGATAAAGTGAAAATATCATACCTATCATGCAGAGTTTGAGAGAGAAACAATCTGGTAATACTTACAAAGACAGTGAAGTGACCCCAACACAGTGAGAAACCAATAGCTAGTAGCAATTACTCCTGACTCTGTATTTTTATGTCTTATAAGATCTCAAGAGGAAAGAACAATTGATGGATCAAGGAAAGAGAACTAGGGATGAATGAAAATTTCTAGAAGTGAATGTTTTGAAAACTTTATCAAAACAACTTAAAAAAACATCTATCTTATGGCATCAAACAAGTTGCCTAATGGATAACTCACCAATCCCAAAATGCTCATTCCACATAGTATGCAGGCCAATTGTTGCTTCAGCTAAGTACTTCTTTAATTCGTCGAATGGAATGTTTATTTTAAAATCCACATATTCTTCAACTCCTAGGTCCTCAGAAAGCTTTCTAAGTTGGTTTACCCTAAGTTCATCATCTTCGTTACGGCAACCTCCAATGAGGACAAGTTTAAGTGAAGGAAGAGTCTCAGCTGCCCTGTTTTTCAGCAATTTGGCGAAGGCTTTGATCTGTAAAGGATGATTCTTCTCAGGCCTAAACTGGCCAACAGAAACCAGTGAATGTCCCGGGGTCATCTTTTTCTCACATAAGGGAATGTCCAGAAATGTCTGCACATCACAAGGTGGATAAACAATATTAGTGCAATTCCCAACCTTCCACAATGAAAGAATATGGTTCAGTGTCCAGGAAGAATTGACCATGACTACATCACTGCAAGAACCAACCAGTCCATAAATAAAAGCAAATAGATAGTAATAGATGAGCTTCAGTTTGCTGAGCAAAGGATTCTTAGTAATGAAGGCTGCATTATTAAATCCAACATTTTGATTCTTCACTACAGAGAGCATGTCAGTGCTGATGGTGGGGTAATGAACATAGCTTCCCACATGGCAACCCCCTAAATACTTAAACAGAGGAAGTGTGAAAGCATAGCCCATTGAATCGATGTACACATCAGGAACACACTGCATCAGAGCTTCCCAGCCAAGAAAAATGGATCCTAGACTTTGGCCCAGCAGTGTGAAGTGTGGATAGAGTGAATCTTCCACAAGGTAGCGTTTTCTTAAGAAAACAAACTTCACTGGGTGAGTCAATCTGATGTTAAATCTTCTGACTGCACTTTCCAGTATCTGTGGGCCACTGACATTAGTATCACCAGTATAGACAACGTAAATGGCTTCCGGATATCTAAAGGAGAACAGAACAGTTAGAATTTCACTTGGTTAGGGATCAAATCAAGCAAAAAGTTGTAGACAATTCTTTTCTCACAATCATAAAGCGGCTTATGTTAATAAATATTTTTCATTCTTTTATTAGTGCATTTGGAATACTGGTCCTACATTTTCCTGAGTTTTCCACTGCCCGATGACTAAATGTTAGCCTTCACATGAGACTTCTAGTTCTTTGCAATTTCCTTAGTAACAAAGATTACTGACTTATAAGATGTTTACAATTTTTAAGATGTGAAATTATTTTACTTTCTCAATGGTAAAGAGGAGTTAAAAACTCACTACTGTTATCTTTAGAAAGGATGACCAGTACTAAAACATTACTTAGTCTTTTTATCTTGAGAAATGCAAAAGGATTTAAAACTAGACCTTGTGCCTACATCACAATTAGATATGTTATTATTATAACAGAAATTTGTGTAAGTATGCTCTTAGGCCTTTTAATTTTTTGGACTCCCTGTGATTATGTTTATAATTATTCTTTGAGTTACAAAACATTAAATAACTACTATAAGTCACTAGATTCTGGGGATTCAGAATGAAGACAGGCTTTGTTTTCAAGAAGCACAGTATAGTGGAGAAAAGATAAAGATCCTCTTAAAATGTAGAGAGTAGAAGATAAACATAGGTGGTGAGCTCCTTGATACCAATCTTGGCAATTATGTTTTTGAATCTGATACCAAAAGCAAAGGCAACAAAAGCAAAATCAAAGTGGGACTATATCAAACTATAAAGTTTCTACAATATGGGAAACCATCAACAAATGAAAAGGGAGAACAGAACAGGAGAAAATATTTGCAAATTATTTGTCTGATAATGGATTAATATCCAAATTATATAAAAAACTCATACAACTCATTATGTTCCATGCCTGGAATGAATAAAATATGTTAGTTATACCTAAAAAAAAAAAAACAAAGTAAAAAGGACTATCATTGCACAAATTTGACTTTTCCCATTGATGAAATGAGTCCCCACCACTGGACAACAATGGGCAAGAGTGACATTATGCTAGTTTCTAGACTAGGCTCTAAGAGATGAACAGCTTCTACTTCACTCTAGGGAGAGACTGCTGTCAAAATTGATTGTCCTAAGACTGCCATGTTTTGTGCAAGCCCAAGCTAGTCACTGACAGACTGTTGCTGACAAAGATATCTGATTAGTCCCCAGCTCTCCTAGTCATCCCAGCCCAGGAACTAGATACAGAAGTGAAGAAAGTTTCAGATAACTCCAATCCCAGCGACCAGTTAACTGGAATGGTTGGAGTACGAAAGATTTCAAATGGGGCACATCAATCCCCACTAACTTAAAATAAAAAACAAAAAATTAAAAGCAATACATAAAATTTCAAGTCATTAAATTTTGAAGGGGTTTGTCATGCAATAATATTTTAATAGAATATCACTCCTCAGTTTCAAATGCTCATCTGGTTTGCTACAGCCCCTGCTCACTCAAGTTCTATGTAATCTGGGCTCTGCCTTTCTCTGTAACTTCCCCTCCCCTTCCACTCTCATTTGCTCAGTCAGACTTGCATTCCTTTCTTTGAACAAGCCATCCTCCCCATCTTAGGGAATGTGCACTAATTGTTCTTTCTGTTCTGAATTTTCTTTTCTCATCTACACTGCAGTTTCATAAAGCAGTCAGGATAGCATGTATTTTAGAAAGTGGGCTTTAATTTCCTTGTTCGTCAAATGAGGATAATTGTAACAACCTCATAAAAGTATTAAAAAGATTAAGCTAACACATGTAAAATACTTCAAACAACACTTGGCATATTGTAAAAGCTATTTTTTGTTATTCATGTTTTAGTTAAGCATTATTTCCTCAGAGATTTTTCTTAATTATTCAATCTAAAGTACCGAGTCACTCATATTATCTGACTTTAATCTCTTATATAAAACTTCTTATAGCTTGATATTTTCTTCTTTGATTCTTATCTTGTTTTTTGGCCCAAATCTTGTATCTTGTAAATTGGCCCCTGTGGGACCATTTATCTTGTTCATTGTTTAATCTCAACTCCCCATGTCAGTGCTTGATACTTAGTAGGTTCCCAGTAAATACTGTTAGGTTGAATGAAAGTGTACTGCAGTTTATGTTGAGTCCAGAAAGTCTTGAGTCCAGAAAGTCTTGTAGGAAGTAACAGAGGTAAAAAAGATTACTTCAGGAAAAATAGAACACTACATGAAAGGCAAGGAATTTAGAGAGCATGCTATTTCCAATTCAATATATAATGGAATAAAATGTATGTGAAGGAAGGGGGAGGGAATGAATGAAAAACAAAAGATAAGAGCAAGGTGAAAAGTACTTTTTTGTGTCATACTAGTGATTTGGACTTTCTCCTTATAGTCTAGTTAGCAGTAATAGGGATTGCTGAGGAGTATGTGTACAGAATCACGAAAATCTGCCAAGGCTCTCAATAACCTAATTAGGAAGACAAAGCTAACAGTTTGGGAAGAACAGTATGATTTGGAATCAGAAGGCCTTCAAGGAGGAAAAATTAAATTGGGATTTAAGAAAACTCTTTGGGTTTGAGGTAGGTACAGAACATGGCAAAGGAAAAACACGGTTGCTGGCGGGAAGTCAGATGGGCCAAGAATATAGAACTTTAGATCTAAGGGAATTATGTGTAAAGTCTACAGAACTGAATGGTGTGTGCCTGGAAGTAGGGTAACCAAGAAATGACAGAAATTTTTGTTACTTGATAAAATATTTTAATAGAACCTGTATTTTACCATGTGTTCTAAAATGGAATCATAAATATTTTTGAGACAGGTTGGGGAGAAGGAAATCTAAAACATTAAATGATGTGTAACATGGTAACTTATCTAACACTACTAAACTGGTCATAATAACAAAATCAGAATCAAATAGATGCTTTATAGAGATTACTTCCTGTGTGCTACCACTAATTAAAAAATGTGCCACCACAGGTCATTTGGTGATGGGAAGCCGATGGGGATTACAACTGAGATGGAAAAAGGCACAAAATGATGCAAAAATAAACGATGGTATTATTTAAAAAAAAAAAAAGTGTGCCACAGAGGTTGGTATATTTCAGTTTTATTACTCAGGCTCTTCTTCAATCTGTCAACGTGATTAGTTATTTCCACTAAATTATGTCATAAAAGGGCAGATACTTTCCTCTTTATTTCTTTATCGTATTAATTAAAAATCAACAGAATCCCTTAGGCATATGAGAGAAGTATTTTCTTATTGAAGAATAGTTAAACAAGGAATTACAGGCTATGAACTAGGCCCTAGAAAAAGAAGACTTCTGAGTTAGGACTTAAAAAATGGTAACAATATAGCAAATTAGCTAAGAAAGACAATATAGCAAATTAACTAAGAAAGACTCATACCTACTTTTTCTGCAGGGCCCTTAAAGCACACCATAAAACTCTTTCTCCTCCTCCACCAGCATTGCAGTATGGATGAAAAAATGCAATCACCATTTGCTCTTTACCATTTTTGCTAACTGATGCTGATTGTTTCTTTCTCTGAAGCAGCAGTTTTATTCTCCAAAGGATAATGATCAAACATACACATAAAGTTGCACATACAATTAGCCCAGGGAAGAGTAAAGAATAAAAAAACCTGAAACAAGAGGGAAAGGTAAAACTGATACAGTTCTTAAACAAAAATAAGACCACAAATTAAAATATACTTCTACATACCCACTTTATATATTAGTAACAAAGAGGAAAAGATTCAGTAGCCTGGAAATTTACTATCAGATCGACTGAAGACGGCAAAAGCAAGTCTTAAAATTTGTTTACCACTTTATTCCAGTGCCTAGCCTAATACGTGGCACAAAGAAGGCATCCAATAAATAGCTGCTGGTTTAATGCAAAAATTTATTACATAAACGTATTTGATGCAAGTATATCGTTTTATAACTTCTGTGAATCTGAAAAATATCAATAGATCAAGAAGCAGAGGATTCAACACTTTATATCTAAGTGACATATGTTAACAATAATAGTTAACTAAGGACCGGAGAAGAGAGATCGGCTTTTATTTTGATTTATTTTTTAACCAAAAAGAAAGCATGATAGATTGTGGTGGTTCAACTATAAAATGAAATGAGTGGACATAAGGAATGACTATGAGAAAACTGTGGCAGATTAAGCGAAGGTCCAACGAGAGAAAACAAGCCTGGAAACGCGACCCCTCAGTCAGTGGTGGTGTGGGATGGGGGTGCGCAATAAATGCCGTAAACACTCTTTTTAACACAGGTGGATTCTACTCAGAAGACCCCAAAACGAAGAGGAAAAGCACTCATAGCTTTGAGAAAATAGCCGAGGTTCGTGTGAAGGAAAACCCTTTTCTGAGGACTTTTGTTGCACTGGTCACACATGTCCCCCAGCGAAACACAAAATGCATGCGAACCCACATGGCACTCACCTCAAAAACTCGCACAAGCACCAGCCCCCTCCGGCGGCCGCCATCTTCCTCCGACCCCGAACCCAGGAAGCGCTTTCAGGTTCCTGTTCTCTATTGGCTACAGAGAAAGCGTGCGTTCTTCCCCCCGCCCTCAAGGGACCAGTTCTGCGTTCCAATTGGTTTATGATAGAGTCTTCCCACGGCCTGTTAGCCAATAATATTTCCCGACAAGCTTCCTTTTTTTTCTGGCGTGGCTCCAAAGGTTCCGCCCCTCTGGGCGGGTCGTAGTGAGATGAGAGCTGGGGAGGGCGTGGCCTGTGATGGACAGCTGGCACTCCCGCCCATGGCTTCCCTCCCGCCGTTAGCCCCCTTTGGTGCCCTTCCTACTTTTGCCTAGAGCCCGCCGCGGGCTGGAGACCAATGGGAGGCTACTGCAAGTCGGGGGTCGATTTTCCCGAGGCGGAGTTCAGTCCCGCCCAGGCTGCGGCGTTTGGGACCCACAGCATCCCGGAGACTAGCACGGAGTTCCAGAGGCAGTTGCGCAGAGCGGACCCGACGCCGGCGGTGGGCGAGCCCTGGGACCAGCACCTCGGACTTCCGTCTGCGCAGCTCCTCCTGGGCACTCGCTGGAGGCTGAGAATCCCATTCACAGCACACTGGTCGGAGGTAGCCGAGACCCTGGGAGGGAGGGAGGGAGAGAGGGTGGGCGCTCACCTAGGTTCCCAGCTCGGCAGAGGATACTGAGGCACCCTGAGGCCCGCTTCCCGGTATGGGTGAAGTCCGAGGCCCAGTCTCCTGTCTTGCTCCCATTCCCGCGAACCCTAAGGGGCAGGCGCTTGGTGGCGCGCAACTTTGAATGAACCCCTGGGGGTGAGCGCTGCAGATCCCGGCGTTGGAAATGAGGGGTCCGGTTTTGAGACCCTATCCTTGGGTTAGCGGCGAGCGGGAAAGGTGGCCATTCACTCCCTGTTATTCTCCCTGGGTTTTAATTCCGTTTTTGTCCACTATCTAGGTGATCGTTGGCCTCTGGGTCGGACCGTAGAAGAAAGTGGTTCTCCGGGGGATGATGCCTGAGCAAGAGAGACATATATCAGCAAGAGAAGGGGCCAGTCGGAGAGTAAGTTTTCTGCCCACTACACACTACCTCCCGGCGCTCAGTGCGTGCACCTTTCTGGATTTCCCACACTCACCTGTAGCCCTCGGCTCCTGAAGGTGCGGAGCGGAGGGCCGAGCGCTAGAGCCCCGCCTCCCGGGGAGCCGCGGTTTTAAGAAGTGCGCCCTTTAGAAAGGGCTTTCCATTTGCTGGTTCTCAGCAACAATTAAACTGGCTCTTTCCTGTTAATCTTTATGCTCTTAAAGGGACTGAAGCCTGGTGGAGAGCTAAAGTGAGGGTTTGAGTTGCTGTGTGAGATACCAATTGCTCAAGATGATTAAATTAGTGACTTGGAGAATTTATTCACTCGTTGTGGTCTATCGGAGTCATGTAACTTTTTTTCTAAAGGACTATTTGAATTCACCTTAATTAGACAAGTAACATGTTAATGCCAGTCTCTTCAAGCAAAAAGTTCAGAAGTATTGAGCATGAAAGCAGATTTATTTTCTAATCCCTTTCTATTCGTGTACATAAGTCTTTATGCTTCCAGCAAATATTGACTGGAAACTGACTTCTTTGAGGTACCGTGTTGAAAAGCTAAAAATACTGTTTAACAAGATGTATGTATCTCCAGAGAAAGTTTTAAGTTTTATATATATGTGGCTTTAAAATTTTTGTCGGTTTTTACACAAATAATATCACATAGTATGTATTTTCCAGCTTTTTCCTTTTCAATTTAAACATAGCTTGGGGATTATTTGACATTAGTATATGTCATTATTTCTGTGGGTGGGTGAACATTCCTGTTGTTTTTAATTTTACCCCCCCAAGTTATGTTGTAGTCAACGTCATTGTATATGGTTTTTAAAAATGATTTATTTATTTATCCATACATGAACTGGGGTACAGGCCAGAGGTGGGGAAGAGGTGAGAGGGTTCACCAGATACAGAGTAGAGAGCAGAACAGGCAGGTTGACTGAAAGACACAGACAAGGGAAGCTGTAGGCTGCACCACGTGGATCAGCTCCCTGGCCACAGAGAGCACACATGAACTCCTGCTGCAGTGGCTGGTGGTAACTTTATACTGTTGCACTTTAACCCCTTGCGCCACCAGGGAGAACCCTGTATGTGATTTGTATGCTGACTACTGACATTTGAGTATTTTTCTTAGGTTGACCACCAAGGTCTGGATTGCTGGAGCAGGCTGTGCCTTTAATAGATTTTTGAAAAGTTAACATTATTAAGTGCCCTTTTGTCTAGACTCTGGTGGTATAGAAATGAAAGATAAGTGTATTAATGAATGGACAAAGAGGATGATCAGTGGAAGAATTTTAGCTTGATGACTGCATTTAGGAGGAGTGTGGAGTGGAGTACATGGCAGAAGAGTGACTTCCCACCCCGACCATGACCCCTCTACCCTTCCAGAACAAGCTCAAGACCTGCCTTCTCTTTGAAACTTTATGTAACTGCCTCTGTTTATGTTGACCACACCCTCTCCTGGATTTCATGATAAGTCATTAACTAATATTATTAAGCTTACTGTATGCTAGCTGCTGTGATAAGCACTTTTTATTCCTGTGTATGATCTCTCATTTAATATTCACAGAACCCTTTGAGGTAGTTATGATTTTCTTGTTAGCATCATGTATTCCACAAATATTTTTTTTTTAGTATCTTATGTGCCAGGCCCTACGCTCAAGGAACTTATGTCCTGGTAGTGAAACGTTGAGGGTGGGAGGGTAGGCACCCTTTTAAGGAGATGCTCGGGGGATACTTACCTGAGGAAATGGCATTTGAGTAGGTATTTAAATGATCAGATTTGGGAGAAGTATTAAAGGTTGAGGAACCAGCCTCAACTTTGGTGCAAGCGTCTCAGCACTATGAAGCTATCTGGAGATCAACTCCAGCCAGGGAGCTGACCCACATGGCAGCAGACCACTCCTATCTCTCCCACTGCTCCCCTCAGCAGTGAATTTCAGCCTGCTTGTTTTGGTTTCCACTCTGTCGCTGGTGAATCCTCTCAACCCCTGTACTTCTGGCCTGCATCCCAGCTTTTGCATGCATAAATAAGTAAGTCTAAAAAAAGAAGATAAATATTAAAAAAAAAAAAAAAGGTTGAGGAACTGAAGGCATCAACAGCTGAAGCCAAGAGTAACTTTCATGTTTGAAGACAGTATGAGAGCTGAGAGTGGCTAGAGCAGAGGGAAGAGAATAGAGAATAGAGATAATATTCTTTGACTAATAGACTTATTGGATCTTCCCAGGCAATAGCCTTGAGTCACTCTACCCTAGGTATCCCCTCAGTGCACCCTAAGTCTTCCCTCAGTGCTCACCCCACCTTTGTATTTGATTCTAAATAAAGATGAGACTGCTACATGGAGGCTGCATGCACCACAGTCGTTCTCAGTGAATTTCAATATGATCCCCTGCCTTCTTTTCTCTTTTGATGCCTCTCTGGGGAACAGTAACCCTGAAAGGGAGGCGATTAAGGGTCTGCGTCATTTGGCCTTCAGTTCACAAACAATATGGAGCACCTGCCATTTTGCTAGTGCTGTGCCACACAGAGAGTCAAAGATAAGTAGAGGTCAGCCACTGTGTTCTTGGGCTGGCAGCCATGGGGCCAGGGCAGAGGTGCCTACTTCCCTGTGGAAGCTGTCTTCTCAGTAGACAGTAATAGGTCACCAGAGCCTGCGTTGTCTCTGGAGACTTCCAGGTGCCTAGAGTGTCAGAGGCCTACAGTGCCAACACAGAGCATTATTGGTAAATGAGCGGCTGGATAGAAAACTGGAGGGGAGGCGACAGAACTGGGTTTTAACTGCTTCTTTTATCTGACACATTGCAGGGATGGAAATGGCCTAGTGATGGGAGTACTGTTCACAGATAACACAGCATAGATACGGAGGAACTATCCATGTTCAAGTGTGTGTGGTTATTTTTATAAGATTGGGAGCCAATTGAAATTTTGTAATGTCCATACATTTTTTTTCTGTTGTTCAGACTTAAAAAACACTAAGTTAAAGGAGAAAATCTGAGCTGATCAAAGGTTGAAGAGATAAACTAGAGGCTTAGCGGAGAGTGACTTTTTATTGTGATGTAACATAGCAAATAGGACTTTAAAGACTTGTGAAATCTGTGGTTTCTGAATGTAACAGTTTTGTGGGAGTCTCAGTTCCTGCAGACACTAAAAATCATTCTGTATTAGGCATTGGAAACATTTAAATATATGTACACACAATCAGGCACACACAGTGTAATTTAACTTAATAACAAAAGTTTGGAAAAGGAAGCCCAGAGTGGAAAATTGTCTTGTTATTTCTCAACCATTAGTATGAAAGTTATTAGCATATTTACTTTCCTTCACTGTTTGCTTTTGCTCCATCTTGTTACTCATTTTAGAAATAAAACATATTCTCACAACTCAGAGTTCATCAATATGGATATCCTTGGCTTATTTAATTCCAGTTTCTTGTTTCTGCATTTTTTTTCCTTTTTCTAAATAAAGTCATACTTATACCATAGATGTACTTTAACAGCTTTAAAAGTTGGTCATTGTGAGTCTGTTATTATTGTTGTTATTAACTCTGCATCTGTGCCCCCCCTTCCTATCCTGACACACTTCCTTCTGTCTTTCTCCTTTCTGTCTCTTTCTGACAGTATCCTTTCTCTGCCACACAGATACCTGTGCATCCTATGGTCCCACTGTCACTGCTGCAAACTGCCTCCCTCTGCTCTGCAGCAGGGACAGACTTGCTGTGGAGACTCAGGAACTGCCTGGTTGGTGCTGCACGCACTTTCTTCTTTCTAATTTCTATTGTGCCTGCAGAGGGCTTTCACTAGTTCTCCGTCAACTTTGTGTGACTCTTAACAAGTCTTTACCACTTGCACTCAGTCTTTCCTCTGCCCAGTTCGTATCTTTCCTTGTTTTCAACAAGTGATCTCATTTCTTACCTCAAGACAATTGATACTATTGGGTTTGATTTTCCTCAACTTTCTGCTGGCCTCTATGCACTTCAAATAGAAATTTTATTTAGATCTGCAACCAATTTTTACTTCCTTATCTCTCATTCTTTTGAATGTCATTTCTTCTGCCTTTGATGGCTAGCATGTACTCTACCCATGTTGAAGCCTCTCCTCATGCCTTTCCTCTGCTTTAGCTTACTACTCTCTGAAGACATCTCCCCTCCAGCTGTTCAGGTCTTTCTACTTACAGAACCAATCATCTGTATTTGTTTGTTCCTAGTTCCCCATTTACTTTTAAGACTTTTCTGCATTATTTTATCAGTTCATTGGATATAAAAAGAATGTTTGTATATATGTATACACGTTTACCTAGGAAGCATCATAGACTAGACATTGCCTGTGAAACCTAGCTCAGAATAAGGATTTATCAGCGGCATGACATCTACCTAATTGTTTCTTTCTTCCTTGTCTCCTTTTTATTTGTATTATTATTGTAAACTAATTAATTAATTGAAGTAACATTGCTTTACAATATTGCATCTAATTTAGAAATACAGGTTCATACCTCCTCAATCACTGAAATACACATAGTTCTCTAGTACAGACTGTACACTCTCTCCTTCCCCAATATTTCACCTTTTCCTTCCCTTTCCACAACTGTAGTTTTGATTTTTTAGTGGTTTTTTTCTTTACGACTATTGAGTTTTTTTTTTTTTAAATAATATAATAGTTTACTTTTACATCATTTTGCACATTTTTCCATCTCAGTTGCAATCCTGTGGGCTTCCCATCACTATCGAGTTTTTTTTTTCTTTAAAGATTTATTTATTTATGCATACAAGAACTAGGTTATAGGCCTGAGGTGCTGGAGGTAAGAGGATTCACCAGAGCAGAATGGGGAGCAGAACAGGCAGATGGACTGAAATACACTGCTGAGGGGAGCAGCGGGCGGGTCAGGAGAGGTTTGCTGTGCCATGTGGGTCACCTCCTTGGCCAGGGATTGAACTCATGCTGCAGTGGCTATAGATAACTTCATAGTGCTGGGCTTTAACACATTGTGCCACAGCGAGGACCTCTTAGAGTTTGTTTTGGCTTAGTTTCATCAGTTCCTTTGTTTCGTTTCTCTGTATTCCATATATGAGTGAAATTGTTCCTTCTTGTCCTCTGGTACCACCCATAGAAGTATCCACTGGAGAGGTATCTACTATCCTTAACTTTGTGTTTGTTGTAGTCCATTTTTTTTAGTGAAGTTTGGTCACCCGTATTTGAATGCCTGGTTTTGCTCTAGAGAAAACTTTATAAAGATATAAAGATGTCATAGTGTATTTAGTCTTCTAGGACTAGCTTTACTCCCTAAACATTACAGTGGTAAGATTCATTACTCTGCAGATATAATTTCTTAATAGTGTACCATAGTTTATTCTTGAAAAACATTGGGTAGATTGTGGATGTTGCAGTTATGAGTGTTATCCAGGTATATGCCAGCCAACTACTCATTGTTCCATTGTTTTACCACTTTTCTAAGACCTCTTTTGTTTAGGTCTCTGTGACTGCCAAAGGCATAGCATCCCTTTTTATTTTAGTGACCTTTCTACTACATTTATAAAAAAACCCAACTTATTGAGATATGCATAACATATTATACAATTCACAAAAAATGAGCTGTCATCACCAGTCAAATATAGGGCATTTTTATCATCTCAAAAAGTAACTATGTACCCTTTGGCTATCACTTCCCACCTCCTTGCCTAATCATTTTCAACCTTTATCTCTAGAAATTTGCTTTTTTTTCTTTTTTCCTTTTTTTTGAAATTTGCTTTTTGTGGATATTTAATATAAATGCAATCTTTGTCTTAAATCTTCATTTTAGGAGGGGTGCTTCCGGTCTTTCACTGTTAAGGACAATGTTAACTATGGGTTTTTTGTAGATGCTGTGCATCTGTGACCTAGGAGAAAGGTGTGCAAAGATTCTCCTTTAAAGTCTCCAGAAAGAACACCTTAATATATAGCTTTTAAAATTGTAAGAGGATAAATATGTTTTAAGTCACTCACTTAGTGATGTTTGGTTATGTTTAGTTTAGATTTTTTTCCCCTAGTTTTTTTTTTTTTAAAGATTTATTTATTTATGCCTGTAGAACTAGGGTATAGGCCAGAGGTGCAGAGGTGGTGAGAGGATTCACCAGAGACAAAGTGGGGAGTAGAACAGGCGGATCATTGAAGTACACTGTTAGGGGAGCAGCGGGCTGTCAGGAGAGGTCTGCTGTGCCTTGTGAGTCACCCCCGGGCAGGTGGGGATCCAATTCATGCTGAAGTGGCTTTAGCTTCTTAGTTCTGTGCTTTAACCCTCTGCAACACCAGGGAGGGGGAGCCGGCTCCCTCCCCTCTCCCTTCCCCTAGTTTCTTAAGGCAGAAAGTTAGGTTATTGATGTCAGAATCTTTTTTTTTTTTTAAATATAGGCATTTATAGGTACAAATTTCCCTTTAATACTGCTTTAGTTGCATCCCATAATTTTGGTATGTTATATCTTGATTTTATTTCCTTTCAAAGTATTTTCTAATCTCCCTTTTGATTTCTTCTTTGGCATTTGATTGTTTAATAGTATGTTGCTTAAGTTTTTCATATTTTGTGAGTTTCCAACATTTATAACTATCACTGACTTCCGATTCTATACTGGTTGGAGAATATTATTTCTAGTCTTTTAAGTTTGTTGAGGTTTATTTTTGGTCTAGCATAGGTGATATCCTGGATAATGTTCCATGTGTACTTGAAAAGAATTTATATTGTGCTGTTAATGGGTAGAGTGTTCTGTAGATGCTTGTTAGATCTAGTTGGTTTATTATGTATGTTATTCACATTTTCTGTTTTTATGATTCTGATACCATTTCCAGTGATTGGGTGTTTTTTTTCCCCCCACACACTGAGCAAATCTCTGTCATATGCTGGGTATGCTTTTTTTTTTTTTTTTAAGATTTATTTATGCATAAAGAACTGTGTTACAGGCCAGAGGTACAGGGGCATTGAGAGGATTCACCAGAGACAGAGTGGGGAGCAGAACAGGCAGATTGACAAAGTACACTGTTGATGGGCAAGACAGGAGAGGTCTGCTGTGTCATGTGGATCATCTCCGGAGCTGGGGATTGAACTTGCACTGAGGCAGTTACAGCTAGCTTGCAGTTCTGCGTCCTAGCCCATTGCGCCACCAGAGAGGGCCATAATCCGGGTATTTTATAATTGTAGCAAAAAGCAAGTTCCTCAGGCAGGAATTAGCTCTGAATGGAGGATGGAGAGTGGAGGTCAGAGGAAAGGGAAGGATGTGCAGGGATATCTTAAGACCAAAGAGTGAGGCCCAGGGAGAGGTAGTTGAACTGCTGGTACACCAGAAGCCCTCATTAGATTAGTGGTTTTGAGTCATCAGGATAGCCAGTGTGAGTGTGCTTTGTTTGTTCATTTTGGAGGAGACAAGTATAGTCTTTTAGGATATAGAGACAAAAAGTGTTGGAGTTGTGCCAGGTTGGCACAAATTTAGGGCAGTCTAGGATGTTGAAGGTGCATATAGTTTAACTGTGGGATCAGAACACTGACTTTTACTTTTTACTGACCTAGTATTTTGTTCCGTGTAATATCTTCATACTTTAGACCAATATATTTTCATTCATTCTAGACTGTACAGCTGAATATAACTTTAAGAGCATTCCCTCTAATGAACCTGTCTGTGTGTTTTATTTTTTTTGTCCCCGTTAGTAATTTGATGTATGTGTTGTGCCATGCTGTTTCAGTCTCAGAAATCACCAGTTTCTGATGGTGTGAGGATCAGCCAAGCAGACCTATAAGCACACCAGCCTTTTCCCTGGCAAGTCTCCCTGGCTCAAGCTCTGACCTCCAGTGACCCATACCTCCACATCCAGTTTGATAGTTTTTGATACTTTAATGTTGTACTCTGTAGTTCTTCCTGAATTAGCTACTAGACTCCTGAGGGCAGAAAGTGTCTCTTGTAGCTTCTGTTGCACTAGCACTTAAATCTTTGACTCTCAAGCTCCCAATTACATTCATTTATCAACATACCATCCCTCTTGTGAAGAATGGACTGGTAGGAACATAACTGGTCGTGGGTGTGCTGTTTGCACTGCTCACCTCCGCTGTCTGGGAACCTTCCGGGCCACTGCTTCTCAGCATGCAGCTTAGTGTCAGGTTCAGTCATCCTGTCCTGGCACTGGATCTGGGCTCCTCTGCCTGTTGAAGGAGGAGGGGCCTGGTGTTTCTTCTGAGAAGGCCCTCCCAGTGTGAGCCTCTAACTGGGCTGAACAGGTAATCTTTGGGAATGCTGAAATATTTGAAGCTAATGTCTCTCCCCTACATAAGGCCTTTTGTCCTGGAGGCTCATGGTAACATGAGCCGCCCATCTGCCTTTGGGCTCAGGCTTCTCCGATTGCAAAGGATTGATTTTTATACAAAGACGATCCACAGAGACTACAAATATGGAAGGAGACAAGATGAATTTTTTGAAAAATAGCTGATAAAATTTCCACATGTGGGAGGCAAAACAATCTCATGCAGGGAGACACTTGAAGACCTCTATTTCTAGAATTGAACTTGCCCTTGCATGTGACAAAGGAGACAGACCACTATGAAATTCTCAATAGAAAGCACATTCTGATAGGTCTGAAATTCATTTAACACCTGATATTTATTTGTCACCTTGTTAGTGTTAGGTCTCTGCAGAAGTGAGAAATAAGAACTTTGTCTTCCCGGAGCTCAGTGTTTTCCCTGCCAAGAGACCAGGAGCACACGGGGCACCTGCCACATGTGGGACTGACCCGACTACAACCTTGCTGTGGCAGAGGAGGAAGGAGAGTTGTTCCTCAGCAACACCTGAGGTGTGGGCATCAGTGATACTGGAATTCAGAGGAGGGAGAGAGCCCTGTTGGGTGCCGAGAGGCCAGACTTAAAGGATACGGAGGATTAGATGGGGAGAGTAGTGGGAGACATGAAGCTTAGTATGAGGAAAGGGGAAGGAGCCAGAAAAAGCTTGGCCTGGGTGACGTAGGCTATGTTACCCATGCTGTCTTATGACAGGGTCCGGGCAACGGGGGAGACTCCCGAGAAGATGGACGCTGCTGGGTTCCCAAGAAGACATACAAAGGGGAGTTCTGGTTCCCAAGAACACAGAGTAAGGGGAGTCTCCATAGCGATGCTTACTGAACTACCTTGGACTTGCTCTTGGCTAATAGCGATTGTATCTGACCATCAAGAGATTCTTGTTCCTCCTTTGTTTGCGGCCTAATTGGACATCGAGAACGAGAACCGGTTACAAAAATGTTTAACAATTGACAGTGATTTTCTCAGAAAAGTACCTAAGCATAAATCAAAAGTGTAGATTGTCTTTATAAATATGGATAAAATATGATTAGGATGTACTTCCTCCTGGGACAGTTTGGAACCTGGGAAAGGATTGTTCATAGGAGAACTTAAAGATTTGCTGCTTTATTTGAGATGCTGACTAGATTGATTGATTATGCTGAAAAAATGGTGATGCTGATTGTTTTTGGTGGTATTCTTTCTATGATCAAAAGAACTTCTTTGTAACATGTAATCACAAAAGTTTCGGTGTAGCCATGGAAATTAGTTGTTAAAGATTTGCTTCAATGCCCATACTGATGTAATCTCACAGCTTGGAAATTGTTTAAATAAACTGCTGAAGCTTTCGGCAGGAGATACTTGCACCAGCTAGAGTGTCAGTGCCTCCCTCATTGCTCATATCGCCGACGCCGCCTCATCCTTCGGGAAAAGGACCCCTGACCGGCCACCTGTCAGAGCTGGACTTTGACATTTGGCGTGGTCTCCAACACCTGGGTTCTCTAGCATGGGAAAGTATCTCACACCTTGGATGTTTGGCAGGTCCTGTAGATTTTGTGAGCGCAAAGGTGGACCCATGGATTTCACCAGACTTGCTTTCCCCTATGATTCCTCCTCATCTCTGCCAAACTAGAAATGGCATTGTCATCCTCACAGCCTCTCTTTGCAGTCATCTGGGGTGATCACTTGATTGCGCAGCCTGGGAGCCCTCCTTATTTGTTTAATTCCATTCTACTATTAATTTTCTCCATTCCTGTAATCCTGTAATCCTTTCTCTTCTAAATCTTCATTCTTGTTCCTGCCAAAATTGTGTTACTAAATCCCCAGTATAATCATGTAAGTCCTCTGCTTCAAAACAGGCGATTCTCTGCCGTCCTCAGGACAAAGTCTAAATTTCATTCCCTCTGTAACCTGGTGCCAGCCTCATTTTTCTAGCTGTGTTCTGGGTCTGAGCGATCATTCATGAGAAGTTGAAGTATTTTACAGTAAAGAATTAAATCCTTTATAGTTCATGGCGCTAAACGGGACAGACTTGAGAAGCACTCAGGATATTTGATTCTAGCGTACCTATTTGATTTTAGCATACCTTCCTTATTTTAGTCATCTATAACTACAGCACAGAAAGAACATTTGTATTTATAGTGACACTGTATTATCAGCAAATAGGTAAAATATAGACATTAAGTCATATTTTTAAAGGCAGCAGAAAGATAAGTGACATCTTTGGGGGGGGTTTCCATGTAAAATGGCTAAAATGTCTTTAGAAATCTGGCACTTCAAAAGGCTGTTGAGATGGGTCGTGGGTGTTATGGTGATGAGAGAACCACATGGAAGATAAGAAGCCTAATAGGAAGACACATTTTGGTGTTGGCTGCCCTGATTGTGTTTCAGAAGTGGACAAAGTCAAATCCCCACAGAGTATGAAACACAAAAGTTGAATGAATAGTCTTGAGGCCTGGTGTTGAATGGACCAGTGATGGGGTTGCCTTCCCCCAGATAACAGAGCTCTTGGTCAGGGGTTCTTGGGGGAGCCAGGACAATTTTAACGGGGGAGCAAAAATCATTGTAGGCACTCCAGAAAGAGGAGAATCCTCAGTGACCTTGAACTGAAGAGACTGTGTTCTAAATGCTCTCAGTAGGTGTGTGCCCTAGGGACACCCAGGCAGGACATTCAGCCTGGGAGCAATACAGAGAGACTGCTCACTCACCGGCTTGTCTGGGTCTGCTGTGTGAACAGCCACAGGCACTTACTGCAGGGGGTGTTGCTGGGATTAGTGACTGTGGGAGCTGTTCCTCCCATGGAGGATGAGGTTGCCTCCTTCCCTTCAGTAAGGTGGGGGTGGGAAGGGAGGCAGTGCTGCCATATGGAACCGGAGGCTGCAGGCTTACCACACTGTCTCGTGTCTCCTTTCATTAATCCTCCTGTGGAGCAGTGGGTAGACTGAGAAGCCTGAATAGTGTGTTAGTCCCTGGCTGTTCTGCCACAGATGGAATCGATGAGCCCTGTTACCCAGTGAATTTCTGCAGTCAGCTCTTACTGAAGTCCAGCCGCTGGTCCAAGGGAAAACAAAGCTGCAGGAAACATGGACCTTTCTTACACCTTCTTGAAAATGCAAGTCATGTTGCCTAGGAAATACTTCTCTCCCCTGGTGTTCTGCACACCGCCAGTGTTGGAGCTGTGGAAGAGGCAGCTGAAGTTATTCCAAGAAAGCGCTCGAAGTTTGCTAATAAAAGGAAGTGGCATTTCTCTGCTGCCTCCAGGCTGGGTTTCTGGGAGTGCACACAGCTGAAAGGAAACTGTGTGCTCAGATTTGGGGAGATATTATGTGCTGGGCTCTCGTGCATGCTGGCCCGGTGTCCTGGCAGTGTTGGACAAGGGCGTGTGCGGGCCGTGTGCAAAGATTCCCGGTGCTGAATGCAGTGTGATGAGTAAGAGGGTGCCAATTGGTTGGAAGGGTGTAGATAAACAAGAGCAAATATATATACAGTGGTGTGCAGCCTGCCCAAGTTCCTGAAGCTTGCTGCCAGACTGAAGACCTTGACTGGCAGTCTCTCCAGGGCTGGCTTAGAAGCAGAGGGGATCCCGCGGGACTGCACACAGATGGAGACTTCCTCCCTGCTGGTTGGGAGGCCACTTTTAAAGCATTTCCTTCTAACATGACCCAGTAGTTTGGGGAAGGGAGCTGCTATAGTGGGGGTGAAGGTGTGACAATGGACATGGCGATGCAGAAAGCTGGGAATGAGATGCAGATGCCTGGGAGCCTGGCCACTCTGAGGGACCCACAGGTGACCCTGCTCTCTGTGCACAAGCTGTGGTCCTTCAGGAAGAGCCCTGGGATCAGGGGCTCCACCAGCCCAGTAACTTCAGAGGAAGAAGGCTCTCCCCCATCAGAGGATGGAGACTTCTCACTGGAGGTTATGAATGGAAAACAGGGAATCAGTTCCAATCAGGTCAGTGCAATTGCAGAAAGGCTAAAAAGCCAAGAGGGGGTGGGGTCCAGTTTATAAATGGAGGTTTCTCCCATGTCTTATATATGAGGGGTGAGGGGAGCTGGTCTGGTTGGGAGTGAAAGCTATGAAAATAACCTCAAGCCAGTCAAGGTGAATTCTCTAGAGATTAAGTCCATGCTGCTTAAAAGCCCAGGGATTATTGCTGCATATTTTGAGGCTATTTTGTAAGCCTCTGTGGAGGAAAAGTTTTCCAACATGTAAGTCAGACAAAAAAATGGATCTCTCCCTCTTTTTATTTTCTAAATTTCTACCTAGTTTTGTTCATCTTTACATTTCAACTAAATAAACATCTTGAAAATGTTGCTGCAAGTTGAAGCTGCTCTTTCTAAACAAATAAAAAGTTTTTTTAAACCCGAAGGTCAGTGCATGTTGGAAACTCGGGCAGTGTAACACCATGTAAAAATGATTCCTTTTAGTAGTATTTCTGGGTAGACAGTGGTCTGCCTGGGATCCTTCTCATTGATATAAATAGGTGGGAAAAAATAATAGTTAGCAGCAAAGGAAAGATTTTATTAGCACTTTGCCCCCCTTTGGGTTTATTTTTGTTTCTTCTGTTGTTAATCGTTAACAAGTTCCAAAAAACCCAAGGAAATTTTTGAAAAGAGCTTCCTGAAATGTAGCATAGAAAGGGTTCATTTATGTTGAAGGCACATGGGATGTGAATACTGAAAGTAGAAATTCTTTTTTAAGTGTTAAAAGATTCACCATTTGCTGTCAGTTATTTAACTAGAATATTATTCTACTGTAAGTTGTTTATTTTGAAACAATAAAAATGTGTTTCAGTGTGCTGGATTTGTGGAAAATTTCAAGATACACCTTTGAAATTTTTCACAGGCAAATTTAATAACAGGAAGTGTGGAATCATTCAGTATCCGACTTTAGATTGTTGTTATTATTAGGAGTGGACCGCACAAATAATTACTTTGTTTTCTAAAGCAGTTTATAGTTTTCATTTTTATGCTTCTTGAAACGTCTTTAACCTGTAGAATTAACATATATTGAAAGATTTGGAATTTTAGAATAACAGAACATTTAATCTAGCTTTTCATGTTTCTCTATTTTTTGTGTGTGTTTTAAAGATTTATTTATTTATGCATATAAGAACTGCAGTACAGGCCAGAGGTGTGGGGGGTGGGGGGTGGGGGGGGGGTGGGGTGAGAGGATTCACCGGAGACAGAGTGGGGAGCAGAACAGGCAGATCAACCAAAATACACTCCTGAGGGGAGCAGTAGGTGGGTGGGAGAGGCCTGCCACACATGTGGGTCAGCTCCCTGGCTGGGGATCAAACTCATGCTGCAGATAGCTTCACTGTGCTGCGCTTTAACCTGTTGAGCCACCAGGGAGGGCCCCCGTTTCCCTGTTTATATAAGTACAACTAACTTTTATATTTTCAGCTGAGTTTTTAAGATAGCAAAATATTACATTTTTAAAAAGAAAATGCTTGAGAGCATTTCTTTAAAATGTTAAAAACTATTACCTTACAAAATCCACCCTATGTCTGAGGCCTTTGAACATGAAGTGAATTCTAGCCGTTTTTAATAGCCAGAATGATGCTCACTCACTGGCCAAGGGGAGAAGCATGTTCTGTCCATGTCATTACTTGTAAATTCACCACTAGGTAAACCCTTTTGGATGAGACTTTATAGGTAGCCAGTCCTCTTAGAGAATATTTCCAGTTTTTATTATCCAAACGTAGCAATGAACATTCTCATGTAATTGTATATGAATATGATGAAATTCCCAGAAGTAGAATTTCTGCTATAAATGCAGGGGTCATTTAATGGCTTGATAGATAATTACCTATCTGCTCTCCGAAAAGGGTGTATTAATTAATTTTCTATAGTGCTTGACAATTATTTTTCTTATATTCTCACTTATTGTAGCATCAACTTTAAACATATTTGTCAGCCTATTAAGAAAATGCTTGAGAACATTTCTTTAAAATGTTAAAAACTATTACCTTACAAAATCCAGCCCTAAGCCTGTTGTTCAGATAGATATCTAGATGTGGAAAGTGTACTCTTGTTTACATTTGTGTTTCGTTAATATTTCCTTCTCTTTCCCATGGCTGCTGAGATGTAATTGACATGCGGCCATAGGAAGCAGTGAGGGGTACAGCTTACTTACATTAGGAAATATCACCATAATAAATTTAGTGAGCATTATCACAAGAAGTTACCAGAAAGAAGAAAAAAGCATTTTTTCTGTGTAATGAGAATGCTTAGGATTGCTCTCTCAACAACTTTCAGACTTACCATACAGCAGTGCTAATTAATAGTCATTGTATCATACATGAGATTGTTAATATTGTACAAGTTTATCTTAGAACCGGAAGTTTGTACCTTTTGACTACCTTCCTCCTATTCTCCCATTCCCTGCTCCCCACTTTTGATAACCACAAATTTTATCTCATTTTCTGAGTTTGATTTTTTTTTCTTTTCAGAATCCACATATAAGCGAGATCTTAACAGTATTTGTGCTTGCCTGATTTCATTTAGCAAAACGCCTTTGAAGACAGTTTGTGTTGTTGCAAATGGCAGAATTTCCTTGTTTGTAGTGACTAGATAATATTCTTTCTGTATCTATGTGTATATATCACATTTTCTTTATTTATCCATCAGTGGACAGTTAGGTTGTAAATAATACTAAAGCAGACATGGGGCTGCATTTATCTGTTTGATGTAGTATTCATTTTCTTCAGATAGACACCTAGATGTGGAATTGCCAGATCATCAGATAGTTAAATTTTCAATTTTGTGAAGAACCTCTACGCATGTGAGTGAGGGGCTTTCCATAGTATCTGTGCCAGTTTACTGTCATCTTTTCAAACAATTAAGTTTATTTGAACTAATGGTTTACAATACTGTATGTATGTATTTTAGGAGTAATATGTCCACACCTGTAAAAACATCATTGTTGTCTCTATCACAATTATTACACATTCTTGCTTATATTGATATGATTTAACAGACATAACATGTTCTTTCTTGCTTTAGATAAACAAAAGAACCCACATGATTTCCTACTATAAAATTAATACTTTAAAATCAAATTTTAAATGAAAATGTAGTCAAGAAGTCAGAATTACACAACTCCCCCTAAGATAACATCAAATTTAAGTATCATCATAAATATATACTCATAAATCTCTCTCCATCTCTGTGTGTGCGTGTGTATAAAGGGACATTTCTTCTTCAGTGGGGTTTTCGAATCTGCTTGGAATGGTTTGGATACGATTTTTCTTTTGATGCTCCATTCCCTGTGAGTCTCGGAAATCCAGAGACTTCTCAGATAAGCCAGTGAAGCCAGACAGTGATGCGTTCACGATGTGTTTAGATGGTCGTACTTAGTCCGGTAACCACTGGCACCTGCTTATGTTCTGCCTCCTTGGGAAAGTGACTGTCTTGAGCATATTTGCAATTAAGAATATTGAAGAAAACAGCAAGTACTGAAACCCTGAAGTTCCAGAGACAGCTGGAGGTGGCAGATTCTGAAAGTGGGGGCCAGGCTTAGTGGTTCTGACACACCTATGGCCCCCACTGCCACACTGAGGCATTATTTGGCAGTTTTCTCTATTTTCTTCATTTTGCTTTTCTGTACGGTAGCCTCTTGGCTGAAAAATAAATTTTTTAAAGATTTTTTTTAATAGAGTGCCTGCTGGACTTTTGAACTGGATTTAAGTTCCAAATGTTATTTAAATTGATTTGTGGTCTTAGATAAACCTCTGATTCTGTTTCAACAGTAAAATGGCGATATGAATACTTATGTATAGAATTACCTTGTGTGTTAAGGATATAAAATGCCAACCTCATAAAGGAACACCGAGAATCATTAACTCTTTGCTAATATCAGCTTGTGTACATATGAAAAATTAGGGCTTTTCTGTAGCTTAATTCTATGAAAGTTCAGATACATTAGTTGTATGAGGTGAAGGTTATATATTGGAAAGTTGAATACTTTTGCCTCCTAAGTTAAGGATGTTACCCACATTTCAAGTTGAGAACAATCTGAAGGATAATGGCAACGTGGTGTCCTACCTAAGGACAGTGATGCTCCAGGAGCAAATAAGGCATCAGAAGTGGCTAGTGGGCTTCTATTGCCTGCCCCCGGTTGTGTTGTGCTTTGATTTCTTTTTTTTTTTTTTCCTCACTTTGATTTGTGACCCCAGTCACTTTCTACAAAGCAGGTCTGACTTTAAAAACTTTCATCAGAAATCTGGTACTGTAACTTTAATTTCTTCATGTTAGCCTGATGAGCTTATTTTCTTTTCTGCAGGCCAGTCTTGGTGACTCAACACCAGCTTATCTCCTTTTACCTCTCTTTTCTTCTAAAGCCTTTGGTACTCAGAAAATCCATGTGACTTGGGTCCCTAGAGAGGTAGCAAGGAATTGAAATTCATTTTTGAATTCCTCTTTATGACCTTCTGTGTTTCTAGTCCCTTTTATTCCTGCTGTCTGCCATACTAATAGTTTATTAAAAATTCAAAATTCAGTAAAAGATCTACCCCAAACTGATGCTAGGCCTGCAGAAAAAATTTTGGATGTCTGTTCTCAAGGAGCATGTAATTTAACAGGAATTCAGTAAAACAGGGCTTCCACAAGATTCCCCAGAAACACAATTTGTATCTTGGGTACATGCTTCATTGTCTACCATAAACCAAAATGTTTTAACTCATTAGGAAGATACCTGCCTTCCCCACCTCACCCCCAAGATTTTCTTTATTGAAGAATGAAATTAAAGTGTGAGCATGCATGCACAAACACACGTACACACACACAGCCTAATTGTATGCACTTAAAAATGGGGACAGCTGATAGGAGGTTGCTGCTAACCCAACTGACATGTGACTCTTTCATAAATTGTTGTTTGCATTGCTTTATCTTCTATTACTGCTTGTCCTTATGAACTCGCCTGTCTGGAAGGGGTGCCTCTTGAGTATTGTTTGCTACAAACAAATACCTTCTAAGACTTCTGCAAATCCATTTTGCAAGAGCATAGAATCAGCATTCTAAAGATTTAGTGCCAGCATAGTGACTTGGGGTCTGATGAGTTGTGGCTTGAGTTAGAACCAAGAAAAATAAATTGGGCAGTAAATCACCAGGGATTTGTTATTTCAGCAGAGCTGAACTGAGGGTTATATCTCATAAGGAGACAGATTCTCTTTATTAAGATAGTATGAGTGAATGTCCTCAAATGTTACATCGCTTCATTCTTTTAAATTAAACATTTAATTAATACCAGTTGAAATCAAGCCAGTGTTCTGAATCTCTCTTATGATTATGCTGTTTTATTTTTAAATTTTATAATTATTTTTTAGAACTTGGTAATTCATATTCATTTTGTATTAAGTTATATAGTGGAAAAATAAATCTTCTGTACCCCAGCCACAATCCTCTGCTCCTCAGTCCTTCTCAAATTCTGCCTTGATTTCTTATGTATCTCCTCAGAGACAAGCCATGTATATATAAACATCTCAAATGTTCTTACTCTTACACAAACCCTGCCAGTCTTATGTGATGAGATTTGTTTTGGTGGTCCTCCCAAGGAACTACACCTCCTTATATTCAAGTCCTTATGTAATTCTATCCCATATTGACTAAGCTGTGTCCTGTAATTGGCTTTGGCCAATGGTGACTTAGCAAGTATGATTATCAGTGGAGGCTTAATAAGTGATGTACGTTGGAACTTGTCCTCTGGGAGTACCATTATGATACTCCCTTTCAGGCCTCAGAAGCAACCAACCTAACCATGTGGAGAGGCTGCCTGGACCAGAGCTGAGAACCCCACCAGCAGCCTGTACACAGCAGCCATCATCACACTTGTTAGCCATGTGATTAATAAACCATTCCCTTCAAAGTGGAACTTCTGATCCCATTCAGGCCGTCCCAGATGATGCTATTTGGAACAGAGACAAACTTTCTTTACCAAACTGTCCAAACTGAAAAAGCTGAACTGTCATTATAAGTTATTAGACTTGGTTTGCTGTGCAGCAATAGAAAATGGAAAACTATATATCCTGCCCCTGGCCTTTATCTGTCCAATGTATTGGATAGCACTCTTTCACAGTACTTCTAAGAATTGCCTTGCTCTTTTAAAAAGCTTGATAGTATTCCACTATGTGGCTGTACAATAATTTAACTAGCCTCTAGTTTGTGTTTGTGTTTCCAGTCTTTTGAGTCAGTTAACATTGTGTTGTTTGCATACCAACAAATACACTTATTGGATACATTCCTAGAACACAACTGCTGAAGCAAAGTGTGTGAATTTGTAATGTTAATGGTTATTGTTCCGTTATCCTCCAGAGAGTTTACATTCCAGTTAGCTCTGAAGAACTAGTTCTAGAGTTAGGGAGGCCAAGGTGATTGGTAAAAACTCTACCACAGTGTCATTCGAATCTTAACATTTCTCTTTAAATATTTTTTCATGTACTAAAACGTTATTCTTAAGCATAGGTGAGGATCTGCCTGAAATGGGCAAACCCAGGAGAACAGACATGACCCAATTGGAGAACTATGTGCTTAAGAATAAGGAGAGGACTGAAAAGCAGACACATGGAGAGAAACAAAAGGGGTTTATTTACACAGGAGTAAGGAAAAGAAAATGGAAACAGAACAAAGGACAAAGAAAAGTTACTGGCTACATGTGTCCAGATCTGCCTATCCTGCCCCAAATAGCATCTGCTGAGCAGAGACCAGATGCCTTGAGCCAGCCAGAAGGTTTCTCCACAGACACCCCTTGTAAGCAGTTCAAGTGCCAGCCCAACCCCTATTTCCCATCAACCTCTGCTTGGGACACCAGGGGGTGGAGTTCAGAAAGCTCCGCCTCCTACCACTGAATTCACTGTGAGTGCTACCCACTGGCCTGGAGGTTGCTCTTCACTGTTCCTCTTATATTTATATTTTTCTCTTTAATGACCTGCCTTCTTTTTTGCCTGTTGGGTTGTTGGGATTTTTCTTTTGTGAAGAACCTTTTGCATATTAAAGAAATCAGCTCATAATTTGCTTAATGTGAAAGAAATACTGTTTTCTTCTCTGTTTTTTATCTCTTAACTTGTTTGAACTTTTTTTTAGTGGGGTTGGATATAGAAATTTTTAAAAACTTTACAGCTTCTGGATTTTTTTCTATTTTTGTTTTGTCATATTTAAGCTTTTCTTGCTTTGAGATTGTTGTAAACAGTCTTGTTTAATATTTTTAACTTTTGCATCTTTGATTTATCTGAAATGCCTCCCAAATTTTTATATATATATATATATATATAAATGTATGATTGCCAGTTGTCCATTAATACTACTATACCACACTTACCAGAGTTCCAATATACCACATTTCCATATTTGTACCATAAATAATTCCAGTATATTTGTTGAATTTCCCAAATTCTTTTGTGTCACTGTCCCATAAATTAACTGTTCTCCTTATTCTCTACTATTTTAGTAAGTAGTACAAGGAATATTTTTTAAACCTGGCTTCTGATATCCTTTGTGGATACACAAATGAATGTTCATAATCTTTCTTAAAGGTCATTTAATTTTTATCTTAAGCTGCTCAAAAGCTAAGGTTGGAAGGATATACCTTTCTTACACAGGGATACAGAGATCAATCTGAGTTGTTCAGATTCATCTGAAGATTAAGTAGGTTTGTGTAGAGATGACTTTTTTTT
>NW_004567111.1:50900561-50908952 GCF_000260355.1 Condylura cristata
GTTAGTACAGGTATCCTGAATACCCAGGAGGGCAGTGACACTCATCTAGGACAGAATTGAGAAGTTGTTCATGAAACTCAACTTTATGTTCTTCCAGCTTTTCCTTCTGTCCCTCTCAATCTAGCCATTTGTGCTCAATTCCCCTGGTTCAAGGGTACAGGCTTCAGATTCTCTTCTGCTGCTGTGGAGCTTGAGCACAGGGCCTGGGAGATTCACATTTGTAACATGCTCTGTGGGGGCTCAACATACTAATCCCAACTAAGAGAATGAGAGAGACACCCCTAGAAAGAGGTATAGAGGGCCCTCCCTGGTGGTGCAGCGGGTTAAAGCACAGCACGGGGAGGCTGGAGCCACTTATGCATGAGTTCGATCCCTGCCTGCCCCAGAGGTGACTCATGTGGTGCTTCAGACCTCTCCTGACCCGCCTGCTGCTCCGCTCAGCAGTGTGCTTTGTCAGTCTGCCTGTTTCTCTCCCCGCTCTGTCTCTGGGGAATCCTCTCACCACCCCTGCACCTCTGGCCTGTACCCAGTTCTGTATGCACAAATAAATAAATGTTTAAAAAAACATAAAAAGAGAGATGTAGAATTAAGGTATTTTCCCCTTCTACCTATTTCCACTGATATAGGGGCTCCAACGTTTCAAGACTGAATTCTGTAAGGAGGTTTGAGGTATCAGCTAGAGGTGGGATAGACTCTCTTGGGCCCTGCCTCCCCCCCCCCCCCCCCATTATGGGCTGCTGTGCTCTCTGCCTGTCATGGGCCTGTGTTTGTGTGTCTCTTCCCTTTCCTACAGAAACCTCCAACCCTTCAACTCTTCTGGGTAAGAACAACATGCCGGCAAGGTGGGTAGTGGATGTAGGTTCAGAATCACAGAATACCAGAGCTGAACAGAACCTGCCTATATCCTTTTATTTGAGAAATAGTCTGTAGCTTTCTTTTCCGGCATTTTTTGCGCCTGTACTCTTTGGGGTATTTTAACAGTGGTCCTGTTTTCCATTTTATCAGTGTCAGACAAACTGAGATATTTTAGAAAATACTGAACTTTAGGGTTGAAAATGTTATTTCTTTTCTTTTAGATCATCTCTAAACTATCTTTGTCCGCTTGTGCCCGGGAACCAGCCATGAAACAGACTTACGCCTTCGATAATATCGGCTACGAGGATGGTCTTGATGGTGTGTATGTTTCCCCGACAGCCAGCAGCACCATCAGCATTTTGGGCATGACCTGCCAGTCCTGTGTGAAGTCGATTGAGGACAGGATTTCTAGTTTGAAAGGCATTGTGAGCATTAAGGTTTCCTTAGAACAAAGTAGTGCTGTAGTAAAATACATGCCGTCACTCATAAGCCTGCAACAGGTTTGCCATCAAATTGAGGACATGGGCTTCGAGGCCAGCATTGCAGAAGGAAAGGCTGCCTCCTGGCCCTCAAGGTCTGCACATGCCCTGGAGGCTGTGGTCAAACTGCAGGTGGAGGGCATGACCTGCCAGTCCTGTGTCAGCTCCATAGAAGGCAAGATTGGGAAACTACAAGGAGTAGTGAGGGTCAGGGTTTCACTCAGCAACCAAGAAGCAGTCATCACTTACCAGCCCTATCTTATTCAACCTCAAGACCTCAGGGATCACATCAACGACATGGGGTTTGAAGCTGTCATCAAGAACAGAGGAGCACCCATAAGCCTGGGGCCAATCGATGTTGAACGTTTGCAGGGCACAAACCCAGTGACACCTCTGGCTTCTGTGAACCAGAATGTCAGTAACTCTAAGACCTCAGGACACCAAGCGAGCCATGTAGTCACCCTGAGAGTGGAGGGGATGCACTGTAGGTCCTGTGTCGTGAATATTGAAGAAAATATAGGCCGACTCCCAGCGGTTCAAAATATTCAAGTGTCCCTGGAGAACAGCACTGCTCAAGTACAGTATGACCCTTCTCGTGTCTCCCCGGAGGCCCTACAGAGGGCCATCGAGGCTCTTCCACCCGGCAACTTTAAAGTTTTCCTTCCTGGAGGCACGGAGGGGAGTGGGACAGATAGCAGGTCTTCCTCACATCACTCCCCCGGCCCGTCCCAGGGGACCCAGATGCAAGATGTATGTTCAACAGTGACACTCGCCATTTCTGGCATGACCTGTGCATCCTGCGTGCACTCCATTGAAGGCACCATCTCCCAGAGGAAAGGCGTTCGGCATATATCAGTCTCCTTGGCTGAAGGGACAGGAACTGTTGTCTGTGATCCTCTTACAGTTAGCCCAGAGGAACTCCGGGCTGCTGTGGAAGACATGGGGTTTGAGGCTTCAGTAATTTCTGGTATGTAGTTGATGCATTTGAGGGTTGTCTCCTTTTCTGTTTGTGTTATGTGAAGAGAATGGCTGGGCAGGTGAGTCATGCTACTGCGTCACCTGGTGACCATGGTGACAGAATTCTGCATCTTTTTCTCTACTTTTATTTAGAATTTCCAGGTGCTTAGATTTTGCCTTCTTGTAGCTGGGGCTAGCATTTTAAGCTCCTGGGATTTTTGGCTTCTTTGAAACAAGCTCTGACTCCATGTTCTTTTTTTTTTTTTTTTTTTAAAGATTTCTGAACACCAGACCATTTTCTCTCTAGAGAAACCATCATCATTTCATTCTTAAACAAAACAGTAAAAACTATTGTCTGACTAGCTGGTTTTCTGTTGAAAGTGGGATTGAAGAGATGATTTCCTTAGTGCCCTTGCTTGCCGTGGGCAGAGGTGGCATGGCAGCCTTCCCAGAGCAAGGGCCCACATGGTTTGATGTTTCATCACTAGAGAGGGTCTCCAGGGCAGCACACATTCAACTGCTGGGTTTCTTTTACATTTCCCTAACATAGGAGCCCTAAGGTAATTGGTGAGCTCCTGAGCACATGATACAGGGCCTCTTCTGAGAGCCTGTCTTGTAGGGAGAGGGAGGCCCGAGACAGTGGGACAAGCCCTGTGTAGGTCCACGTGGCATGTGAGCCAAGCTTGGGAGCACAGGAAGGGCTCCTCTGGGTTGGTGAGTAGGGATGATCCAGTGAGATGCAGAGGAACACAAACTTGCAGGTCAGGAAGCAGCCTGGAAAGTGACCTGCAGACCTGGGAGGCAGCACAGTAGAAGGGGAAAGCTGTAGAAGAGGGTCAAGTGGCCTCCCTGAGGGTGAGGGCTGGGAGGGTGGAGATTGAGGCTGGACAGTGGGTAGGTCCCCCAAGATGGATCCCTCATGTCAAACAGAGGGGAGTCAACAGTGATTTTTTTTGTCAAGAGGAGACACGGGCCAGATTATATTTCACAGTATATTTTAGAAGACCAGTCAGTATCAAGTGCAGTGCGGATTGAGGTAGGAGACCACATTGGAGACTGGTGAGAAATGCTGTTTGACTGGAGAGTAAGAGATGGGTGGGGCAAACATTCAGGAAGTCAACTCCACCAAACACAGTGTCAGATTAAGCATGTGTGTGATGGCTGAGGGCCATGGAGGAGAGGAACAGCGCTCAATGAGCCGAGGCGGGTATTGGAGGAGCCTTGAGTGGTGAACCTGGAATTCCAGGGAGAGAATGGGGCTGAAAGTGCAGGTTTGAGTCCAGGGAGCCATAGGAGTTGATAGAACTCTGGAGAAGAATGTGAGAAGGGGAAGGAGCAGAGGGAGGGATGTGATGACCCTGATGTGAAGGGAGAGAGGAGCATAGTGGGTGGAGTCCTGGAAATAAAGCGGCTTCAGGAAAAGAGCTAGGGGAGCCACAGTGGTTATGGAGTGAGAAGCTGAAAGTAAGGAGGGAGATAGTGGGCTTCTTGAGAGACACCTCTGTGACTGGTAGTGTTTGAACCACTCAGATCCCAAGATCCAAGCCCTGTAAATAAGTGAGAAGCAGGCTGCATGGGGATGCGAAGCTGCATCAGCCTCTGGCTGGCCCCTGCTGCTCTGGGGGCCTCGTTGGTGCCCTCGCAAAGACATGTTTGTGAGCCAAGCCTCCAGGCTATGCCTTAGCACCACTGGACGCCACTGGACTTGCATTTCCCATTCCGCTTTCTCCCGGATATGGAGACACCACGAGTCCGCTTGAGAACGGGCTGTGTTACGAGGTTTTCGTGTACGCGCCTTGAGGGCTGTGGGTAAGTCACGGGGAGTGACACGGCTCACTTTGTCCTTTGTCTTTTGTACCAACTTTCAGGAAGGAGTTTAACAACAGTCAATAAGGAAAAAAATAATAGAATGGTAAATTCTGTACTCAAAAGTTAAAAAATGTAGTTGTCATCTGTTCTGTTTGTGCGAAGTTTAAAGACTTTTAACATTGGATCAGGTTTTTGGCAGTAAAAAGAAATTTGCATTGAACCATACAATCCAGAAAAATTGGACTTGACTGCGTAAACCTAGAAAGAATAGAGGAGTGATGTTTTAGTTGGCAGAATTATGAAATTTATGTTCATCCAGGAGATTTTAGGATTTTAGATCTAGTAAATAAAAAACAAGACACCTCATTAAATTTGAATTTCAGGTAAACAAATGTTTTAGTGTAAGCACGTCTCATGCAGTATTTGGGACATACTTATAACAAAACATTTTTGGTTGTTTAACAAATTCAAATTTAGCTAGACAACTGGTATTTTACCTGGCAACCTTAATTTAGGATCAAGTGTTAGTATGCCCTGGTGACTCATTTTTATAGCCACCTAAATGCTAAAAATGCTTTATATGTGTTTGATGAGTCATTTTGGATTGTCTTGGGTTTGACTCAGGAGCACCCATGGCATAGTAGGTGTTTGTGAAGGAAGTGAAAGAGAAAGAAATGACTATGGCAATCAGGGTTATAGGGTGGCTCAATGGAGGGATTTAGGCTAGGGAACAATTGATATCTACAAGGATGTGAACAAAAAGAAACCAGAATGGGATGAAAACCCAAGCAATTAATAGTAGCAGAAACCACCACACCACGCTTAGAGATTCTGAGGGAAGAGACGTGTTGTGACAGCCAGGGGCTGAGGGGCCTCATGAGAACTAGCGCCGCTGGAGCTGGGAGCTGGCTTCCCAGTACACAGATGGGGGAACACTTTGGTTTTCTACCTTTCTGTCCCATTTACCTGTTATCTCACTTGTTTCTCACTTGTTATCTCCCATGTGACAAATTTAATCAGAAACCAGTTGACAAGGGAGCCTGGGGAAAGTGGCTTGCAGGGGTCAGCCCCCTGTGATAATAAGCAGGGGGAGGGAAGAGAACAATCTGAGAACACATGGGCAAGTGATAGACATTGGACTTGTCAGCTCACTTGACAGCTAAAGACCTGTTTTTTTTTTTTTGTCTAGAAGAGAGCTCTGCTTGTATTGCATAGTAAGTTAATTTTTGATGAGGTGAGGAAACGTAATGTCAGGTATGGCATGATCTTCTCACCCTTTTGTAGATGGGTTATGCCACTTTCAGAAGGCACTGTTCCCTTGTCTCAGCAAACCTGAGCCTTTGGGTCCAGGACTGTGCCGACTGATGCCGTGCTCAGAGGCTGACAGGGAGACAAGCACAGAGAGCTGTCACGCAGGTGGGTTCAAATAAGTGCAGCCAGGAAGATGTAAGTCATATGCTTGTGGGACTTGGAAGATAAGGAACAACCAGCTCCAACATCTGGTTGTAAAACTCCAAAAGACTTTGTGGTAGAGCTAACCCTGGATCTGGGCTTCGATAGGATTTCAGCTGGCAGAGAAGGGCTGGATTGCACACCAGACCGGACATGTAAGCACACACCTGAGCTGGGAGTTTTCTAAGCATTCTAACTTAGATGGAGCTTTGGGAATAAGTAATGGGAGATCATCAAATAGGCCAGCATCTGGGTCCAAGCTATCACCGTTTTCTAGATCCTGAAGAACCGCCAAACTGGACTTCCTGCTTCTTCCTTTAATCCTTATGATTTACTTCTGGCCCAGCATGCACAGCAATTCCCAAGCCCTCCCATCTGATATTGTAAGCAGGAGAGGGTTTCGGGCAGTCTAAAAGCCCCTACTCTTACCTATTCTTTTCTGACCCATTTCTATTCCTCTTATGAGCCTCACTGTCCCGTCTCTCTGAAATCTTTTCCCCCAAAGTTCACATGGCACAATTCATTTCTTTTGGACTTTTCCCAGAACATATGTAATATATATTAAGGAAAGAATGGGTTGTATGCATAGTTTTATCATTTCTTTTTCATTCTGCAATTCATCATAAACACTTTTATTAGGACACACTGTCTCAGCACTTATGTTCAGTGGCTGCATTGCATTTTATCACATGGATGCACTGTAACTTACTCAGTCAATTTTCTATTGGACTGTTCCAGTTTACGTGCGTGTGATTGTAAATAATACTGATGGGCATCTCTGGCACCAAATCTTTGTGTACCTACTTAATTGTTTCCTTATGATAAATATCTAAAAACATACTTGTTGGGTCACAGGTTGTAAGTGTTTTTGTTTCATTCTCTACAAATATTTATTGTGTCTCTATTAAATGCTAAGTGGTTAGAGGTACTGTTTTTGACAATATCAGCCAATAGATTTCTAGGAAGCTGAGTCAACTAATGTGCCCACCTGAAGTATTAGACAGACTGATAAAAGGACCCAGTAGCATAGACTTATTTGGATTTCTGATTATTTCAATTTTCTTGAGCAATTTTCAGAAGCCCAGAATTTAGTAGTTGTGCCTTAATGTTGGGGAATGACAGCATATAAATTGTAGCTTAGTAAGGGGGTGTGTTTTGCTTTATTGATTGATTTAATTTTTTAAAAATGCATTCATTATATCACCTTCATTTTTGTACAATGGATGGTTTCCCTGTGAAATTCCCACCACCAGTTCATCCATGCATCATCACCATAGTCCCTTGTGCTCTTCCCACTCCTGTCCTGGTCTTTCTCCCTCCTCCTCCCCTATAGAATGTTTCTGATTTATAGTTGTCTGATGATTTTAATTTTTACTTTATTATAGGTCTTTTTTTTTTTTTTCTGATTCCTTATGTGTTTCTCTACATTCAAACTCATGCCCTTTGCAGCAACATGGATGGAGCTGGGAGGAATTATGCTCAGTGAAATAAACCAGGAAGAAAAAGGAAAGTATTGAATGGTCTCAATTATAGAAGGAATATAGAGAAAGGGGTATGTTTCTTATTGCCATTTCGATTTGTGTATTTTTCCACACCACCAAACAGTTCTCCGATGACAGCCAAGTGGGACTCTACCTACTCAGAGATAACATCATGTCCCAGGTGAAGGGCTCAGTTCTTCAATAAGACTGCCTTCCATTTCAGGTGCCAGTATTAAGTCCAGGTAGCAATCTGTGCTGCCCCATGGCTACCCGTCAGTTTCCCATGACCCCCTCCTTACATTTGCTTAGTTTGCTAGAGCAGAACTTGTAAAACTAGTCTGCTAACAACTATTAGTGAATTACAAAGGTTGTAACTCAGGAACACTGGGTGGAAGAGATGCATAGGACAAGGCATGAGGAGAGGGTGCCGAGCTTTCCTTCCATGCCATCTCTGGGGGCCCATCCTCCAGTCCACCTAGACCTTTTGGGTTTTTATGGAAGTTCCATCACATTGGCAGAAATGATTAAATTATCAATCTTTGGTGACTAGCATTCTTCCCTTTTTAGAAGGCCGTGAGATAGGACTGAAAGTTCTTACCCCTCGTATCACATGGTTGGTGTTACTAGAACACAGGCAACCGGCCTCTATCCCTAGGTGTGGTCCACAGGTCACAATGTTAGCACAACAAAGACACTTTATCTTTCAGGTCACAATAAATTCCAAGGGATTCAGGAACTCTGTGCCAGAAATGAGACAAAGACCAAGTATATATTTATTATAAAGCCCACTGTCACCGTGGATGTGAAATTCACTGCAATAGTATGAATAGCCTCCAAACTGTTGACCAGTTTTGTATAGAAAGGCGGTATTTATAGAAAGCTGATGATAGACTGGAAAGGTAGGGAGAGGTTGGAAAGGTGCAGGAGAGCTGATGGATGTGAGAGGTTGAATCTTAAGAGGCTGTGTCCACAGAACTGATTTTGTGAGTCTGAGATTCAAGGGGCAGAGTTATTTTGAATAGTGACAAGCAGCTGGAGCATAAACCTGTGCCGAAGGTAAGACCAGAGTATTGGAAGTCTTTACTGCAAGTGCTGAAGTTGTAGATCAGCTGAACTCTTAAAAGTGAGTAGAAGCAGTATTACCATTTTTCAGAAAATTAACATTTTTCACAAAACCTCACACAATGTGTGAGATTTATGTAGAGGAGGCTAATACAGGCTAATACCATCTCTCTCCTACAGCTATGACTTTTCAAATAATGAGACTGATATAATAATCTTTTCAGCATGCTCTTACAGGTATTTTGTGTCATCAAAATGGCATGACTTTCTGAAGTAATAAAATCTGGTCTGTATCT
>NW_004567111.1:50909802-50956279 GCF_000260355.1 Condylura cristata
AGCAGTGCATTTCAGTTTATCTGCTGTTCTGTGACCCGCTCTGTCTCTGGTGAGTCCTCACACTGCCCCTGCACCTCTGGTCTGTGCCCCAGTTCTGTATGCATAAATAAATAATTAAAAAAAAATGGCACAAGGGACACAAGACCAGAAGGTAAATGAACATAATGGAGAGTCCAGAGTCAGAGCAGCACATTTATGGCCTCCTAATGTGTGACAGACATGCCCCTGCAATTCATTGAGGAGAGGGTGGTCTTCTCAGTGTTTGCAGGTGGAACAATTGGATATCCAGATGGAAAGAAATTAACCTTGGCTGTCAGCTCATACTCTGCACAGAAGTAAATTTGAAGTGTAGCATAGGCTTGATTTATGACTATGGGAGTTTATGAAAACAATAGTTTCTGTAAGAAAATGCCATGGATATTTTCACATTATCAAAGCTATTTATAAAGTTCAAAATACACAATCATTAACGGGCTTCTTTTATCAAAAGAGACACCAGTAGATGGAGAAAACCCGAATCATAGCCTGACAACAGATATTTGCAGGCTACGCACCTGACAAAGGACTCTATATATATGGGACTTTACAAACAATTCAGAGAAAGACAAACAACTCAAGAAAGGTCATTTTGTTTCTCATGGGTTGGAAGTGAACCTCTGTCAACCAGAGTGGCAAGTTCTAGAGTCAAACACTTAAACAGGCCTGGTTCAGGAGCTAGGTCCACCACTGACTACCTCAGGGACAGTGGGTAAACTAACATCTTTAACTCATTTCTTCATCTCTAAAATGGGAGTGATGATAGTATTTATCCCCAGAGAGCTATTTTAAGGGGGTCATATATGTAACATGCTTATGCCTGGGGAATTCTTATTATTATCCAATTAGAGCATTCATTATCCAGAACATTCCAGTCTTAACGTGTTTGGCATATTTTCCTTATGTCTGCAATTGTGTGCCTCTGCCACTGCTTCAGAGGAGGGAGAGAGAATGATGGAAGCACCAATCTCCAAATAGCCTCTTCAAGACCTTTCATTTTAATATGGTTCAGCTTGAAATTCCTGTTCTGAGAAAATGTATGATTTGCTTTTCTCATTTGAATGATTTCTGACAATTTATCCTAGAAAGCTGTCCTGGCAGCCATGTTGGAAACCATAATGGGGAGAATTCCACAGTGCCAGCTGCAGCTGATACCCTTGGGTCTGTGTGGGCAGTGTCTCCGCAGGCTGGGAGACTCCCTGAAAATCTCGGCTCAACCAGGCCCCGACAAGCCTCCATAACGATGGTACCACAGAAGTGCTTTTTACAGATCACAGGCATGACCTGTGCATCCTGTGTGTCTAACATAGAGAGAAGCCTGCAGAAAGAAGATGGTAAGTGATCTGCACACAGGTAAACTGGGGTTCTCTGTGTAAACTCAGTCATAAGTGGGGTGCCATGTGCTCTCGATAGTCTCCCTTGACTGCATTTATCAGTGGCCATGATAATCTGGTACCAAGTTCATTAATGACAGTGTAGAGATTTGTCTAACATTCTCGGACATTTGGCATTGCTCTTTAAGATGTATTTAAGTTGTTTGAGATAAAGTGTATTCCTGTGTAAGTTAGAAATCCAGTTTAAAGGTCATGGCACATTCTGTGAGTAAGCTCTTTGATTAGCCTGTCCTAGTCATTGCCCTTGTTTTTCTCTTCATATCCCATAAACTTCTATCAAACAATTAAACAGCATGCTTCTTGTGAAGTTCTAAGTTCAAATATGCTGGCCTGTTATCCTTACAAACCATAGAGTGATGTGGAAATGGCAGCATTTTGTCCTCTAGTGCTGACTCTTACACTTGAAAGTGCAACAAAAGCCTGCCCTAGTTATTTATTTGGAAACTCTCTTAACAGTGACTGGATCTCACCACCAGGGTCACTGCAGTGACTCCAGGTGTCTTTCTGCTTAGACTCCTTCACCCTGAGAATCAACCCTACATTGGGATGGCACATCTCGCCCTACTCTGGTTCCCTGTGCACTAAACTCTTACTGACTGTTCTCAAATGGAGGTGCTCAAGGAGAGTTCCTTTGTCACCTGTGAGTTGACTCCAGTCTGAAATCTCACAGTGCTTGTGTTTCTGCCCCTCACTTGAATTCCTCATTTTTATTCCCTATGGCATCCTTTCAAAAGCTCATCATTCCTTCCATTTATTTCAGTGAGGTGTTTTTCCTCTCCCTTAAACCAGCACAGTAGTGTCAGCAAGATAATTTGTAGCAATTTTTCAATCTTGAAAGTCATTAAGAACTGAAAAAGAGTAAAATTACTTTTTCTTTATATGAAAGTATCCAAACAAAAAAGTGCATGGAAAGTTAGTTGGTACCTGCAGACTACATCTCTTGCTTTGAGGTGTGTCTACCCATCAGTATCTTTCTAGAGCTTGCCTTGAAATGGTCCCCAGGTCTGTAACATAGGCTTTATCCTGGAGATGGATGGATCTATAGAACCGTGAACCCACCACACCCACCCCAGACCCACTGAATTACAGCAAGGTCCTCAGCTGGCCTGTATGCCCAGCATGAGAGACATTGTTCTGAAGTAGTGATGTCCCACTTGGCTATCCATTAGAACTATCTGGGAATTTTCAGGGAAAAAGAAAAAATGACTGGCAACCATGCTAAGAGATTCTGATTTAATTGCTCTGGGTTAAGGGCCAGGCATTGTGAATGTAAACTTTCCCAGGGAGCTGATGTTCAACCCAGTTTGAGAACCACTGTTCTCAGGTCTTCTGGGGCAGACATTTTTGTATCAGGTTTAATTGACCATGTCATCCCAGATGTGTGAACATGTCATCACAGCTGTGACCCGATGGTTTCAGGTATCCTTTCCGTGCTTGTTGCCTTAATGGCTGGAAAGGCAGAGGTTAAGTATAATCCAGAAGTCATCCAGCCACTCGAGATAGCTCAGCTCATCCAGGACTTGGGCTTCGATGCAGCAGTCATGGAAGACTATGCAGGCTCCGATGGCGACCTCGAGCTGATTGTAAGTGTGGTGGCTGGGTGGATGCGGGTGCCGGGCACAGCAGGCCTCTGACAGACTGCAGGTGTGTTCTGAGGGAGCACTCTGTGGTCAGCCCACTGCTTCTGCTCCACGCATCCTGTTTGCTGTCGTCATTGGCGGTTTTGTTTTCCTTTGAAAATAATGACAAACAGTTCGTTTTCGTGGAGGAATGTCAGTTATATTAAAAAGTAATATAGTGGATACCAGTATATTCAGGGCCTGAGGAGGAAGAGGAGAAAAGGGTGTGATGAAAAGTCATGGAATTGTCGGTGGAAGAGCAATTAAAAATGTTGCCTGAATTGGGTTTGGTGGTCTGAGGGAGTTGATCACAAACACATTCCACAAAACTGGAGGGAAGCTGGAATGCCAGAAGCTCGGGAGGGCATTGTCGCACTTGTCAGTGCATTCAAAGATGGGACTTGTTGGGAGGCAAAGGGGTATTAAGAAGGTGATTGTTGGGCCCTCCCTGGTGGCGCAGCGGGTAAATGCAGCACTAAGAAGCTAAAGTCACTTCAACATGAGTTCGATCCCTGACCCCAGAGGTGACCCACATGGCGCGGCCAGACCTCTCCTGACCTGCCCGCTGCTCCCCTCAGCAGTGTACTTCGTCAGTCACCCTGTTCTGCTCCCTGCTCTGTCTCTGGTGAAGCCCCTCACCGCCCCTGCACCTCTGGTTTGCACCCCTGTTCTGTATGCATAAATAAATAAATCTTTAAAAAAGAAGGTGATTGTTAACCAGTGTGTCCTAGTCCTCAGTCATGAATGCCGGAGTGGCTGGGGTGGGGCAGACTGTCGTTTCCTGCTCATGTACTCTCACCAGCTGCGTATGTCAACAAGCCAGTAAAGACAAGGTATTACTAGTGTTTTGAACGTGCTGGGTTCACAAGCATTTCTGCACAAAGCTCTTTTGTGTAAATAAAAGGAGACTTAGATAAAACCCACAAGGAATTGAGTAATGTTCTTTCGCTGAGGTAAAAGGGTCTTTTATTTCCTTGCTATGTTTAGTCACTGCCATTGGTGATAAGTAAATGTTTGAAGAAAAAAGTACTGAGGACACCAGTGGCATTTTGAGCTCCCGATAAGTGGTGTTATTTGCAGAGCAAACCCTTTGCTTTGGTCAGGCCTCTGTGTGTGTGGAGGGCAAAGTGTAATATTCACCAGGTTCCAGCTCAAACCAGCCCATGACAGGAGCAGGGCCCCAGGTCATGGGGCCATCTCTACCTGCTCAGACTACCACTGTAGGGAATCTCTGACTCAGAAAAGGGAAGCCTTGTTTGTATTTATTTTTTTATTTATTTTGAACTAAGCAGTGTCAGTAGTTATATTATTCTCATCTGCACAGACATTGCGTGTAGGCATTTCTGGCTGTGTTTCATTAGTGTTCTGGACCACTGATACTTGGGAGAGTGGATTGTCTGTTTTGTCCGATGCACATTACAGGGATGGCTTGTCGCACCTGCAGCTCTTTTCGCTCACATCGAGTGAAGTAGCTTATACTGGGCTTGCATCCTTGCCCTGTCACTGTACGGATAATCATAAAGATCACCTCATGAGGTACTCAGCAGTGGTTCTGAGAAGAGAGTCAGTTCCAGGACATCAGCTTCAGATTCCACCTCTGCCCCATCTGGACAAGTTCCCAAACCCTCGGTGCTGCAGTTTCTGAGGCCTACCCAGTAGGGTTGGTGTGAGCAGGACAGTATACTTGTGGCATTCTTAGCACAATTGCAAGGGTGCAGAATTACGTATTATTATTGGGGTGACTGTAAAAGTAAAGTGAGAGCTTTGTTGCTCTCTGGAAATATTTGTGGACTTTATAAAGCTTGGATTGCATTGACACCTGCTAGCAGGTAAATGCTTCATCTGTGTGATGGTCCTCCCTTTCCTGTCTTTTCCTGGGGTCCCAAGCCGATGTGAATGTGTTCTGATTCAGACAGAACTCTTTGATTTTGAGGTATTTGATGCTGATTTCAATCTGAGCCCCAGTTCTGATTCAGACAGAACTCTTTGATTTTGAGGTATTTGATGCTGATTTCAATCTGAGCCCCAGTCCTGTCATTCTGATGTTTATTACCCATCACTGACTTCCTGTCAGTACTTTTTAGTTGGGTGCTCAAGAGTCTTTGTGTGGACCCTACCAACAGGGAGGGCATCCTGTGCATACTGTGTGCGGCCACGCCTGACTTGGGTGGCTGGCTGAACCCTACAGCTGTCCTGCCTTTTGTCTCTTCCCCATGTTTCTTCCTATTGGTGCCTTTACTTCACCTGCTAACACCCTACCCATACTTTGGGGCCACTTCAAATTCCATCTCTTCCACGAGTTACTTCTTCAGTCCTTTCCTCCTGTTGGTAATGAGGTATTGCTAGGTCATCCTCGGCATGAGCAGAGCCCTGCAATGGGGAGGTATTAGCTAGATCAAATGCCAACCACCTTTGAGATCATGGAAAGTTTTTCGGATCAAAGAGTTTTGCAGAGTTTCACATCCTTTCCCCTTTGAGGTAGAGGAACTGTATGTGTTATTACCTGAAGTCCTTGATGAGATGAGAACTGAGACAAAGAATGTGAAGTCACTTGCAAAAATCCATCAGCAGAACCTGAAGTCAGGTCTCTAGCTGTTGCTGTCTGTGTCTAGTGATTAGCTGCGAGTCCTGAAGTGACCTAGGGAAGAACCACTGTTTTATATCCCTGAAACTCCTGAGGGACTGTTTGAGGTAAAAATTTTGCAGAGGGCATGGAAATGAATGCCCAGGGCCTTGGGGAGGCTGTTAGGGAAGGAGCAAGGGCTAGCAGCTGCCTGTTAGGCTCACTTTGGGCGGTGTGCTTTGGATAGGCACCTCTGGATCCTGGGTGAAAGATTTTTGTCATTTTTTATTGCAGGTCACCGGGATGACCTGTGCTTCCTGTGTTCACAACATTGAGTCCAAACTCACGAGGACCAATGGCATCAGCTACGCCTCTGTGGCCCTTGCCACCAGCAAAGCCCATGTGAAGTTTGATCCTGAAATTATTGGTCCACGGGATATTGTCAAAATTATTGAGGTATGTCATTCATTCCCAAATTATACCCACTTAAAAATAGTGATACATAGTTACTGTACAAAAATGAGAAAATGTAGTTGTACAAAAAGGAAATAAATGAGAGTTACCTAAAAGCTTTCAACTTTTCTGTGGAAATAAGGTGAATCATATACAGTGAAGGTAAGAAAATATCAGGTAATCTCAGAAGGAGAATCAGTGACTGAGTAAGAAGAAGTAAGAAGAAGACATTATTACTTTAATTTTAGATCTTTTCTGAGAAAAATTTACATGACTAAGATGCCTACCTAATTACATGGGGTTAACATGCCTGAATGTAATTTAAAAGGATTATTTATTTCTGTACCAAGTATCTATAGATCAAAAGAATGTTGGTGTTGAAAATTATTGTTCTGAGTTTTGCCACCATGCTAGACTTGTCTTATCATGGGAGAAGTTTGGTCATTTCTGCTTTGAAAAATTAATTACAATCACTTTCATGCCACTAGTTCCTTCCTTAGTCCACAGATATACTGTTTCCTTTTTAACACCTATATGATACCACACCAGAGGAGGATGAGCATCAGTGGGGACCTGAATGGGTTAAACAGCCCAAACTGTACCAGATTAACTTCTAAAAACTAATAGCAAGGAGAAAGGATGTTTAAGGGCAACAGTTACTTTTGAAATTGCTTAGGAATGAAACATTTTGTAGCAACTTGTAATAGCTTTTTTTTTTTTTTTTTTTTTTTGCTCATTGTATGTATGTGTGAGATTTAAAGCTAGATGCTCCCTATTGGATGACCTCCTAGGGCTCTCGACAGGCAGACAATGCTGCTGCTGCCGTGTCTCAGTCTCAGAGGCCAACAGCATGACTTCATTAGCAGATGACAAAAGATCCCCAGAGAGGTTAAGTGACTTTGCTCACTGGTACGCAGCTAGCAGGTTAAGAAGTGACACACAAACTCAGATCTATCTCCAAGCTCAGTCGTTTTTTCTTTCTACATACATGGATCTTGCAGAACAGTAGTAACACGGGGTTGATGTGACTGAAAGGCAGGCAGATGCTTTAATAGTTGGGAGGTTCAGCCGTACCTTCGAGTGCTTCTTGATTACCCTTATTTACAATGTCCCTGCTGGACTCCAGCCGGCCTGTGGGTACAGAACCCTCTTTATCCTTGTTGGAGGAATTGTGTGATATTTGACCTCCTCCTTTCTTGCATCTCTGGGGCATCATTTCCTAATAGAATTGGGTCAATATTAGTTGTGAAATGATTTGTCTTTAGACAGTTTTAGATATACTTTCCTCATCATAATTTTTAGTTTTTGTGTAAAATCCCTATACTGGTATTCTGTGGCCCTCTCTTTATAATTGTGCTGATCAACAGGACACTTCCTGGCAACTTTTCCTGTGTATATTTATAAAGGGTCTCAGAGTCTCCGTGATCAGATCAAATAAGGCAGAGAGGGCTGGGACAGGGCAAGTGACACAAAAATGTGGTGGGTAGAAGGAGCCCAGGTCTGCTGCAAAAGAAGCCTGTGCTGGGAGCCTGGGCACCCGACAGCTCATCTGGCTCTTCTGCTAATGCTGTGACTTTGGGCAGCCTATTAACTTTCCCTCCAGTTTCCTCATGCAGAGAGTGACTGATAAAGCACCTCACCATGCCATATTTGGCAATTTCTTAACCCCAAAATTCAGAGTTTATTGCTCTACATTTTACTACTCTATAGTTTTGGTGCCTGAGAAGTTACTTCCCAGAACTGCTGCCTTTTGCTGAGAGAGGGCACAGGACTGTCACCCCTTCCTGGGGTGGTGATATAGTCTGTAATCATAGATGATGCTGAATTAGACAGGATTTACGTAGGATGATTGGGAGAAAGATGTCATGAGAGGAAAAACCAGTATAGTCTCAGAGGTACTTACAGATTCTTTCTGATGTGTAAAGATGTAAACATTCTTTCTACCAGTACGTGTTTTAATCAAGTGCCTTCCTTCTTGTTTCCCACCCCTGTCTTTTTGATAACAAGGAAATCGGCTTTCATGCTTCCCCGGCCCAGAGAAACCCCAACGCTCATCATTTGGACCACAAGGTGGAAATAAAGCAGTAGGTAGAACAGAAAAGATAAAGTGCAGCTCTTACCCAGGCGTCTTGCTCTTCCCGGGTTGACTCTGCCTCATTCTGTGTTATTGATGTCCCTTCTGCCTCTGGTTCCCACAGCACCTTCCACTTGGATTAGTTGCCTTTACTCTGTGATGTTCACCCTCTAAAACTGTTGTCCAATGGAACATTGTGCGACAACAGACATATTCTTTATCAGTATTGGTAGCCATAGCAACTGAGCAATGAAGTGCTAGTATGACTGAGGAAGTGAGTTTTTTATTTCATTTATTTTTAACTAATTTTAAGTCATGAATAGCTAGCTGATGGCTAACAGTTTGGGCAGCACTTAAGTTGGGTAAAATGAAATGTGGATTATTTTTTTTTTTCTTTTACAGTGTTTAACACTTTATTAGAATGGATTCCAGAGGTAGGATCTGAAGAGAGGAATCATGGCCAAGTGGAGGAAAATGTGGCTTGGGAATCAAGGGACTTGGGTTCACTCATTGTTTCATTTGCTGTTTAGTCATTCAACAATCATAAAGCTGCTCTTCTGTGTAAGGCACTGTGCCAGGTGCTGGAGACAAATAGAACTTCATCTCTAACTTAAAGGGACCCATTCTCTGTCTGGGAAAGAGTGATTTAAGTGGCTCAAGTGGGCTCTGAGGAGTCAGCAAAAATGACAAGCAGGGACACATGATTTGTTCTTTGAATCTAAAGAACAGCCAGGCTGAGCTGGGGGTGGAATTCCTTCAGAGCCTCATGTGGTTGCTGTGACTGGCATGTTGAGAGGACAAGAGGCACTGGCAGGAGAAACCTCTGTCAGCCAGTTACGGGCTAACACTCAGGACCTGGGGCAGCAGCCTGAGAGTGTGTGATGTCAGCCTTGCAGGGAGTGGCTTTCGGACCCTATTTGAGGCACCTTAGAACTTCCATCACCACTTGGTTGGGATGTCGGTAGAGGTGGAAGGCAATGTGAAACCACAGGTGTCTTCCTTAACCCCCAATTTCAAACTCTGGGGTTCATCAAGGTAGCGTCACTGTTCTTACTGACTCAATTTAAGTTATAGCTTAAAATTGAATGCATAGAGAAATTTATACTAATAAAATAATGCTTTTATCTGCAATTTTTGGGTAAATCTGTGTAAGATTGCATTTTGTAAAAACATCACTAGGCAACCATAGGCTGAACAGGACAAACCTTTGTTGGGACTTGAGTCTTAGTGTCTAGACCTCGGTTGCCTCACCTGAAGGTTGAAGGTAACGTCCACCACGGGCCGCGGCAAATGCTGGCTCCACACCTCTCTGGAACATCCTTGCCATGATGTTTAGATTTCTAGATGGCGTCAGAGAGCCTTTCTTTCATTTTAGCCTTTGGGGATCTGCTCTCAGACAGGTGACAAAGGCAAATCTTAAAGTGAGATCACCTGTAATCCAAGTGGCAGGCAGTATCTAATGTGTCGGTGTTGCTGCCTTCCTTTCCAGGTGGAAGAAGTCTTTCCTGTGCAGCCTGGTGTTTGGCATCCCTGTTATGGGTTTAATGATCTATATGCTGATACCTAGCAGCCAGCCCCACGAATCTATGGTCCTAGACCACAACATCATTCCAGGACTCTCCATTCTAAATCTAATCTTCTTTATTTTGTGTACCTTTGTCCAGGTGAGTATCAGAAAGGGGCAGCCCTCTCCGCTCAGGCCTCAGGGTGGCCAGCAGCGCACATACTTTGTCCTCTTGGGCCAGGCCCGGCTCTCCAGGGTGGTTGAGGTGGCGCTCCCCTGACTTGGCTCAGTCAGTTGCTGCTTTTTCTGTTTTTCGACCAGCAGAGGGGGGTATCCTCTAATATGGGGGACTAGAAAGGACTGCTTTCACTGAACAGTTAATTGTAGGTGCTTCAGCTTTCCCTGAAATAGCAGCCACTTTGCTGCAACGATCAGGGAACCTGTTTTTCTCCAATTTGCTTAGTATTTAGCTGGTGGTCACAAACTGCAGCTGGGCCACCATGGAGCTCATGCTTCTCTATAATGCCCTTTCTCAAATGGCAGAAATGTCACCTGAGGATGGTATATGATTTAAATTATAATTGAAAAAATACAGGCCTCTACTTTAACTTCTACTTTGGGGGCAATATGAAAGGAACCAGTGATGTTTCTGATGGGCAGTATGCCGGTCTATATTTTAAAATATAAATCTCCTAACTTAATGTTAGAATGTTTGTTTAGGACTATCTGGGGGCAAATATCTTTAAGCTGATTTTTTTTTCCTTTCTGTATATTCTTCTTAATTGCAAATATGATATACATTTACAGTGAACATCATACCATACTGAAGTAAAGGCAGAAAAAGGGAAGACATTCTTTAACTAATCTTATACTGCCTACAACCCGGCTCATTCTTCCAGGTTAACATGGTGTTATCACCAGTTGGGTTTTCATTTGTCCAGACCCTCACCTATATAGAGGAAAATCCAAGTTATGTGTGTATGTATGTATGTGTACATGTTCACATAATATGGACACAGACTTCTGTCATGGGACTGTGCTAGATAGACTGATTTATAACTGGCTTTTCACTTAACCTCATACTGTGGGCTTCTTTGATGCTTGTCATTTATAGATCCAGCACTCTCCTTTGGGATGCCTAGCTCTGTCCACAAAGCAAGTGAACCATGATTCACCTCACCTGTTATTACTGTTACCCTACTGGTATCCTACTGGTGGACACTGAGGTTCTGTCCATGGGTTTTAAAGGTCTCCCTGCCTTGGGTCATCTTTTCCCATGGCCAGTAGCTGTCAGGATCAGGAACTACACGTCAAAAAATAGCAATTATAGAGGAGACCATCATGTGTGTGAATCTGGAGCATTCTCGCTCCTGAAGGGCCACTGTTCTGGTCCTCCTGGAGGTGTGTACCTGCTTGTCACAGTCATGTCCCCTCGACCCCCTGCCCACACCTGTCTTCCAGTTCCTCGGTGGGTGGTACTTCTACATTCAGGCCTACAAATCTCTGAAGCATAGGACAGCCAACATGGATGTGCTGATCGTGCTGGCCACGAGCATCGCTTATGTCTACTCCTTCATCATCCTGGTCGTGGCCATAGCTGAGAGGGCTGAGAGGAGCCCTGTGACCTTCTTTGACACGCCTCCCATGCTCTTCGTGTTCATTGCCCTGGGGCGGTGGCTGGAACACGTGGCAAAGGTAACTGCAGCTTCAGATTTATAAAAGAGCCCTTTCTTTAGTAATACGAACCTTAGTTCAGTTGAACACCATGTTTAGAATTACTAATTACGTACCATCTAGAGAAAGACTTGAAGAAATGTGAACCCTCTCTGTAATTAGATGTTCTGGTCTCTAATCTCCAAATTAGTGACGACGTCTGAAATCCCAGCTAATTTGGTTAATTATTTAAACTTTTGTTCAGGTGCAGTGTGTTATAGAAAGAAACCTGGATTTCAGGCCATCTCTTAGAACATAACTGAGTCTAGAAGCCCACATTTATACTTTAGGTTCATGCCGTTTTTAACACCCTGCCTTATACCCGGTATTTTAAGGTAGCCTATAAAATAACTCAGGCCCTAAGAGAAATTGGAGTGATCCCAGGTGAAGACAGTAATTCATAGAACTTAATGGCCTGGAACATTCAGTGTGGGGAGGACACGGCTACATGAGTGACACCCATTCTGGGGGGGCCTTTGACATGCAGTGAGGCTGTTGGGGGCAGCTGCTTTCTGCATTGGCTTTCTCTGATCCTGGCCTGTGAATGTCAGTCTGGTTTGCACACACCAACTGTGACAGCTCTTATTTTGCATTCTGGTTCTTTCTTAGAGCAAAACTTCAGAAGCACTTGCCAAACTCATGTCTCTCCAAGCCACAGAAGCCACCGTTGTGACTCTTGGTGAGGATAACTTAATCATCAGGTGGGTTAATCTCATCAAAATCCTTGGTCAGTTTATATCAATCTGCACATCGGATCCCCACTATGTACATGACACTAAACCTTGTAAGGGAGAATGAAGACATGTTCTGAAAGAGCCCTCCTCTCCATCCAGTTAGGTGGGCAGGGCATTTATATACTAAAAGGTAAGGGAGAGTTCAGGGTGAGGTGGTCAAGTGACCAGTGAGCTGTACAGATGAGGAGTGTTCCAGAATTTAGTAGAAGAAGGCTAGTGGTGGTGAGGGAAGCTTCTTGGAAACATGGATCACGACTTCACCCTCCTTTGGAAGCTTTGGGGAGTTCAAACAGGCTGGGAGATAAAGGCTTCAATCTGCCAAAGTATAAAAATGAGAGTAGCATTGTTTTTCTTCATTAACTTGACAGATAAATTAATGATAATTATTATCATTATCTTTGGAAGTTACATGGCATTTACTATGAGTCAGGTATGAAAAATGTGATGAAGAAGAACTTGTTATTACAGATGAGGTAACTGCATTTCAGAGAAGCTAAGCAACTGATCCAAGGACGTGGAGGTTTTAAATAATGAAATTGGGATATGATCCAGGCTGTTGGTTCAAGTCTCCAAGTTCTTAATTCTTGTGTATACTGACTTTTAAAGCACTTTAAATAGCATTGACTTTTTTTTTTCTTTTTAAACAAATGAAGGCTTCTGTATTTCCCTGGTCATATTCTATGGTTATTTATAGACCTTTTTCACATGCCTGAACTCTCTCTGGCCCCACCACTTTCCTCTTTAGCCTGTGATCTCACTTCTGATTACTGAAAATAGGGACCATTAGATGGAAAAGCCATCAGTTCCCTGTCACTCAACCTACAGAACCAACCTTCTCTACTGTGCTTTCTTCTGCCTGCCCTGGTAGGAGAGTTGTCTCTCTGCTGGGCTTGTGCTCAGGAGCCTTTTTCTGTTGATTTCTCATTCATCTTCAGTGGCTCTGTCTCTCCTGCATCTTACCTTCCAGTATCACATACTCTCCAAATGCTTCCCCCTTTGAGACAAACCTTGTGCCCTGTCCCTCCATCTCTTGCCATTCCACACACTGTTGCCACTGTTGCCACTGTTGTCACTGCATGTGCGTGAGAGGTGGCCTCTGAGGGCTGCTTTGTTGAGTACATGAAGTGGTGGCGAGACATGAATGAATGAAGTTAGTGAGGCACAGGCTGACCGCAGCAGTACCACCAGCTTTTGCCTGGATGCTGGCTTTTAAATAACACTCAGAAGTTGGTAGTATCAGCTGAGATTTGAGAACTACTGCCTACTAGGTACACTACTTAACACTTCACATAACTTACCTAACCGTGATAAGTAACTACCCTGTAAGGTAGGTGCTGTCATGATCCCCACTTTGTTAGGAAGAATCTAAAGCTCAGTGAGGTGAAGTAACTTTGCCAGGTCCGTGGCAGATTGGGACTGAAGCCCTGGAGACACAGAACTACCCTCTCAACCACCCCTTTATTGCCTTCCTCAGCGGACCAGTGTGCCACAGCTAGTGGCATTTGTGGGCCCCAACACCCCCAACTGCTTTGCTGGCTCTGCAGTAATTTTGTATCTGGGTTGTTTTCTTCCTTATAAATTGATGACATGCATACTTCTGAGGTATAAAAGCATTCACCTCAGGAAAGAGTTACAGGCTGCTGCAGTTCTGCTCTGTCTTTCATTCTGAAGTGCTTCTGATCGGGTGAACCACCACGTGGGCTACTCACAAGGAGACATGCACCTGTCAAAGGCACAGGCCAGATGACCTGCTGAAGGAACATGTGGCTGCCTTAGGCATAACTCTGTTCTTCTCCAAAGAAGGTGATTGATTCGGGGCTGTGGACACTATCAGCCTGGCTATTAATTGTTATAATGGGGAATACCATTTTTAAGCTAGGAGCCAGGAGAACAGAGTTCATCCTGATTTTTCCTCAGATGGTTGTATGTTTGCATCACGTTAGCTATGTTTGTCAAACAGGGCTGGGGGGTCTACCCCACCTTCCTGAGTAGGTGCTCCAGCTTCTGGGAGGAGTAGGGCCCTGGTCATATCTGCTCTCCCAGGGCAAGGCTGCTGGCTCCACCCCCTGAGGAGTCCTCTCTGTAGCATGAGGTGTGCGATGTGGCAGGGCCCCCAGTCAACCTTTACCTCCTGCAGGGCCCTGCATTCTGGGCAGCTGCTGGGTGTGCAATAATAAGTGGCACTATCTGAAGGCCTCCCAAGGTTCGTTCTTCAGCTTGTACATATTGGTGAGACTCAATCCTGTATCTCCCTCCACTAGTTTGCTGGAGACACCTCTCCTTCACCCAAAGTCATGGGTAGTGGAGCGTCAACATGTGAGCTCAGTTTGCCGAGCCTTGCTTTCTTAGTGACTGCTGTGGGCTTTTTCATGGACTTTATGTTCACCTCACTCCTTAAATATGAGTGATTGTTGGGGTTTCAGTGCTGGCCCTGTTGTCTTGGTGTGTCTTAGGCACATCTCTTCTCCCTCATTTCTTCAGACACCCAGGTGTGGAGGTGATTTTCAAACCTACCTCAGACCTCGATGTTCCTCAGCCTGTTGGACTCTTTCTCATGGGTGGTTCACAGAAACTCAGAGTCAGCCAGTGTGTGACCTTCCCATCCTCTCCCCTTCCATATTCTGCCTCTTTCCCCTAGCCCCTGTCCGTCTCGGATGGCCCATCACATGCCAGCTCCAGGGTGAAGCCCTGGGCATCTGCCTTCCCCCTGCTGCGTACACCAGGCTCCATCCTCTGATTCTAGCTCAGTGACCTCTCTGCCCCTCCTACTGTCCCCACGCTTGCCCAGGCCACCACTCTCTCTCTCACCTGAAGTACAACAGACTCCTCATGACCTTCTGTTTCTAGCCTTGTCTCCCTCCAAATATTTTTCCACATTCAAACCAGAGATCTTTTGAAATCATAGCTCTAATTGTGTTACTCTGTAGCTCAAAATCTTCCTGCAACTCCCTGTTGTCTTGTGTTCTTCTCTTAATGGACATACATGATTCTGTGCCTGCCTTGTATGTGTCTTAAGTTGTTTCTTGTTCCGCCCTTCTTCTGTCAAATCCCAGCTGCCTGGGAAAGAGCTTCTCTTCTCCCTGTGCCTCTGTGCACACGTCATTCCTCTTGCTGAACACTTTTCTTCCTTCCATTTTCCATTTCCCTTGTCTCCTTGTTCTTCAGGTCTCAGCTAGGATGTCAGGTCCTTTCCTATTCCCCTACCTGGCTCATTGCTCTCAGTGTTCAGAAAGCCCAGTGCCTCTGTCACCTGGGACTTAATAAACATGGTGGTGCTCAGACACCTATGAGTTGAATGAGTGGCACAACTGTCAAATGTTGGAGAAATAAATTACACTCGTGTGTAAATAAACTCATGTTTATGACATAAAAGGCCTGCAAAGCCTGTTCCCCGGTCTCCCACATTGAAGTCTTTTGTTTTTTTTATAATTGGGGAATCAAAATTGCAAGTTATTTCTAGGCAGTGGCCATTCTCTTATGTTCTTTCTTTGTCTTTTGGCTTTGTGTTAGATGAGGAAAGAGAACAGAGAAGAGGGGACAGGTGAGGGAGAAACACTCAACGCTAAAGAAATGCCAGGGGACACTCTCTTTCAGTGGAGTGTGTTCCTGTAGCTGGCGTTCTGTGTGGATTTAGCTTCTGAAGAAGAAATGCTGCTGGGAATTCCCCAGAAAGAACCACTGTGTCTCCCATGAAGTGCTTTTCACCTTAAATTAAGCTCATTAGAGTAAGAAAGATGTGATTAATTCAGATCAAAGGAGAGATTCAAAGTTAGATTAGGCAGGATTAGTGTTACTAAAGATTTCTTAGAAAGGCACTCCACTGGATGAGTGTGCCAAGTGTCACCCGATGAGCGAGCATTTAGAGCTAAGCAGTTAGGTTGTGGGGGGTGGAGGGGAAAGGCTGCCTGTCTGCCCTCTGAGTCCTCTTTTCTGAAATGAGCAAGTGCTTCCCCAGACACAAGCTTCTCCTGTCATGCAGAAACCTACCTACCTCTGTGGGAGACTTAAAAAGAAGCAGAGAGTATTCTCAAGATGCAGGGGTCTCCCTGTCTCCTGTTTACCACACTGCCTTAAGCAGAAGTAGACTCTGGGACTCATGTGCCCACTTTCCCTTGAAAGAGCTCTCTTTTTCAGCACTCCTTTTATTTTATTGTGGCCATTATTGAACTTGCATCTGTCTGCTTCCTGCTCTCTGTAAAAACAAACCTGAGAGGAAGGCTCCTCTTTGTCCTGTTCGGAATCCCACCCAGCCCAGGGTCTGTTTCAGCATCGGTATTGAAAAGGTCCACTAGGTGATAGCCACCCGTATTCCCTGGGCTCTACCCGTACATCAGGGTGTTGCTGACTGACCGTTAAACAAGCATTATCTCAGTTAATCCTGGGAACAGAATCGCCATTTATAAAGGAGGACTCTGCGGCGTTGAACCGAGTTTGACCCAGAGCACATGCTGTCCTGTGACCGGCCAGCACCATGGACCCCAAACGCCTGAGGTCAGGCGCTTGCCATGCTCACTGCTGTGTCCTGGCATCTGGCACGCTCACAGGCTCACGTGGCACTTAGTCTCGGGATTCTGGCGACGTCCAGAACAGCCTGTGTTCTCAGGAACCTGCGGGGAGGTGGTGGCGTGGTAGGCACAGATGGGTCTTCATGCTCAGACAAGTCCTTGAATCCTCACTACCATGCAGAGGATGCATGGTAATTTGGAAAGAGAAAATATTAAAGGAGAAAATATTTTAAAAGAGAAAAGATGTAATATTTAACATCTCTGTCTACATGCTGATTCCAAAGTTTGACACATTTGTACACGGCAACACTTAAAGAAATGGGCATGGGTATTTGATTAGATGCCTCTCCTACAAAATCTATTGGCTTTTCCTTAAATGGGGGTGATCACCTATAGGCTTTGGGGAAGATTCAGTGAAATAAAGCAGAGAAAATAGTAGCGTACCTGTACTCAGTAAATGTTTAATTTCCCTTCTCAAGTAAGATGACTTTTTGTATACTCCTCTTCAACTTAGCTTAGATGGAGTTGTAGAATAAAAGGGATGTTTGAACAGTCCTAGAACCCTACTTGTTCTCCAGGCCTGCTCTTCTTGCCCAGGCTCCCAGCCAGGAATGGGTCGACCCCAGGCTGCAGTGGCAGCACTGAGTCCCGGCTGCTAGACAAGTTGCTAGACAAGTTGGTGTCTACCTGATGTGCAGACAAGTAAGCGAAAGGAGGCAGGTTCTTGTTTAGAGAAAGAAAAGGTTTCTTAAGGAGAAAGAACAGAAACAAATTGTGCCGCAGGTGGAACGTGGTCAGGGAGGGACCAGAGTGTCGTACCTCACGGAATACAGACCTTCTTTCCCTAATTATCCTAAAGCCCCACCAGTCTCTGAGTGAGTGGTTAATTCTAGTGGTCTCACTCACTGTCTTAACGCCTCTGTGCCCAGAACTACTCTCTGTGTCTCAGCTCTTATCTTAGAGTCTTTCTTCTTTATGCCCTTGTTTGGAAGGTCCTGTAGTCCCTAGTCCTGGGGTGTGTGATTATCTCCTTTGGAATTTGTTGCTATTATCTCTGGCGCCTCTTTCAGCTCCTGAGGCCCCTCCTTGCGCTGTCCCTAAAGCTGCCTCCTTATCCTTGCCATAGGATGCACTGGCTATTCTGCCTTGTTCATGAGCGCCTGTGACTTACAGGGAGGTGAATGAGGATTTGTCATGCTGTCAGAGAGATGCTCTCGAAGCCTGACGCCCCCTCTTGCTTTCTCACTCTGTCCCTGTCTTTGTGGGGCCATCCCCCCAGCAAACAGTTCACAATTTCCTATCTTAACTCCCCTTCCCTTTCACAGCACTTCTTTTAAAAGTGGTCCTGGCTGCTCTCTCCTTCCCCTTTACCGATTCTCTCTTAGCCCATTCCAGACCGGTTTCTGCCTCCATGAATTTTTGACATTGTTTTGGCCAAAAACATCAAATAAATAAATCTGACTATTGTTTTGGGGCTTTTTTTTGTCTTCATGTCAGCCTCTCACCAACATTTTTCCTTTTTCTCTCCCTCTTAAATTCTTTTTTCTTTATTTTTTACTATATGCACATCCTAAGTGATGAGTTTCACATGTATTTGCATCTGTGTGGCAGTGTTTCCGGCATTTGGTTCCCTGGAAGTCTCATCCTCCCCTTTTCCTGCCATGTCAGTGACTGGCCCTCCCACCTGTTTATCCTCCAAATCTTAAAGTGCCCCAGGACTGAGAGCTGGGCCTCTTTTCCATTTTTACTCCTAGGTAAGCTCATGCCATCTATATTGGGCAACTTTCCGATGTGTATCTCGGTCTCTGACCTCCTCCCTCAGCTGACCATCTTTTCAAGTCCCTACCTGACTTTCTACGTGGAAGTGGTGTAGGCATCTCAGACCTGACTTGCAGAGATCTTCCTCCCGTCTCATTCCTCTCCCATCTCAGCTGCTTCTCTGTAGTTGTCTCCTTTTCATGAAATGATGTCTCCATGCACCCACTTGCGCAAACTAAAAATTATAAGTCTTTGATGATTTCCTTCAGGGGCCCATTGTATTTGCTCATCTAATTCATATACGACCTAAAAATATCTTGAGTTTTTCTTCATCTGTGGCCCATGCCTTTGCCTCCTCTTTCTCGTATGGCCACAACAGCTTGACTCCTCTCAGCTTCTCTTATTGCCCCTACAGTCTATTCTCCTGCAGGAGCTAGTGGGGTGAATCAGTTACTTTCCTACTAAACATCACTTCATCCAAAGCCATTTCTCTGCTCTGCAAGATCTGACATGTCAGACCCTGGCTGCCTTCTAACTTTTTCTCAAAGACATCTTTCCTGCCTTCCCCAGGGCCTTTGCATTAGCTGTTTTCTCCCTTGAGTTTTCTTTCTCTCCCATGTTGACGTCTGTTGTTATCTAGGCCTCAGTACACATGTCATGACCTGAGAGAGGCCTTTCCCATTTCTCTCTTCCTCCCTACCACGCAAAGAAGCCCTCGGTGACCTCATCCTGTTTATTTTCATCATAGACCTAACTTCATACCTGGAACTATCTTGTTTATTGTCCATTTCCTTCGAGAAACTTGACTTCATGAGGGTGGGTGCTTTGTTGTCCTCCTCACAGCAGCTGTGGCCCCACTGCCTAGTACAGAGCCAGGTACCGTGTAGTTGCAAAGTAAAAATTGACTCAATCTGTAATTGAATGCATGAAACAAACACTGCTGGCGGTGTGAACTAAGCACAATCTCACTAGTCCAACAGTTTGCCTAGAATCTGATGTGGGGGGACAGACCAAGAGGGTGAATTCCTGTGAGTAACTTGAGTGGTATTTCTTGCAGGGAGGAGCAAGTACCCATGGAACTGGTGCAGCGGGGTGATATCATCAAGGTGGTTCCTGGGGGAAAGTTTCCTGTGGATGGGAAAGTGCTGGAAGGCAACACCATGGCTGATGAGTCTCTCATCACAGGTTAGGTGACTCACTTCGCATGCCCTTATGCGGGGGGGTCTCAGCAGTGATCAGGTCACATGAGTGCTGATTGGATTTGGCATGTGGTGCTTGTTCTCTGTTCTCCTCTAGGAGAAGCCATGCCCGTCACTAAGAAACCTGGGAGCACAGTCATTGCAGGGTCCATAAATGCACACGGCTCCGTGCTCATCAACGCCACCCATGTGGGCAATGACACCACTTTGGCTCAGATTGTGAAGCTCGTGGAAGAGGCTCAGATGTCAAAGGTAATGAAGAAATTTAAAAAATAATACAGCTTCATCTTCCTCATTTGAGAAATAATCTCAAGAATTCTGCAGAATGAGGCAGACTTTTTTGAGGAGAGATTAACTTGTCAGTGTTGTTAGTGAGGGAAATAAGATTTCTGTGCTTGTGGTGTTTGTTTCCTTGTAGATAACAACTCCCCTTTCTCTTGGTGTTTTGTTTCTATAGGCACCTATTCAGCAACTGGCTGACCGGTTTAGTGGATATTTTGTCCCATTTATCATCATCATTTCAACTTTGACGTTGGTGGTATGGATTATAATCGGCTTTATCGATTTTGGTGTTGTTCAGAAATACTTTCCTGTAAGTTGAACGCTTTGGGCAGTATGGTTACCATGTTAATAAATAATGTATTGCCATTAATCCTGTTCTTTCATGTCTTCGATTCATTGGACTTTAATTACCCATTACATTTTATTTACTTGCTTCACTTATTGGCAGCAAAACCTTAGCTAGGGTAGGACAATCAATCACTGTACTTTTTACTTTCTAGTTAGATAATTTGAGACTTTCATTTGCAAGTGACTCTCAGTTGTAAAGAGGAAAACATTTACATTATATAGTTTTGTCTGTTTCTGAGATTATGGCGCACACAAAAAAGATCACATCACAGTTTCAGTGGCACAATAACATCAGTTAACAGATTTTCAGGAAAATATATATTTTGTTCTCTATGTCCATCAATTCTATCTCCAAACTCACAGCTTCCTAGGCAATGCTAGTAGCTTTTTAATAATTATATATGTTTAAATATTATACATGAGGCAATGGACTAGACATGTTTGCATTTAAAAGGTGGATGAAGAATACTCTTAGGAAATAAAGTTTTATCAAACATAAAAGAATTGTGAAAAATGCAAAAGCTTTTCTGCTGCAGATGTAAGAACTGCACCCATCAGTGATTCTCAGTTGGGAGTGATTTTGTCCCCCCAGAGACACTTGACAGCATCTAGAGATATTTTTGGTTGTCATCACTGGGGAGGAGATATACCGGCATCCCTTTAGTGGGTAGAGGCCAGGGGTGCTGCAAACATCCCACAACTTGTCAGTCACACCCCACAACAGAGAATGACCTGGCACTGTCAGGGGAGCTGTGGCTGAACAACCTTGATTTACCTAAAAAGCTTAGGACCTACTGAGGCAGCCTGGTGAGTGGAGCAATGTTTTACCTTATTTTCAAAAATATCTCTCAACCAGCTAATCTAAAGTGTAGTTTATCATAGAGCCATACAATAAGAAACTGTAACTATGGAATGGATCATTATTTTTCTTTAAGAAATACGCTACCCATAATTAAAATTATATAGTCTTAGGATATACCTCATTTAATAGGATGTCCTTTTTTGATATTAGTTACTCCCTCAAATTTCTTATTTTAAAATGAAAAAATGTCCAAATTAAATACTTACTGATACCTAAGGAGGCCTCAGTGCTTTTAAGAGTAACCCCTGACTGTATCCCTAGAATTTGCCAGTGGCCATTAAGATACCCAACTGCCTGAAATTTCTGCTTTTGTGGGAAAGCAGCTGATTTGCATGTGGCTGTGGGAAGACTCAATCCTAAATAAGAATGTGTTGCTTTTTGCTATTCCCTGCCTTTTCATCTTACTTTGGGTTTTTTTGTTTGTTTTTTATCTGCAATATCAGGGAGGATGCTGGCAAATGAGGTACTGCATGTTCCTTTAAGATATTTTTATCACTCTGCTATATAAAATCATTTGTAGGGACCATGTTCATGTTAACCTCTAGGAGTCCACCCAATCTCATCTGAATGCCAGGTTTTATTTTGACAACAATTACTGGGTTTAAAGATATACATGCACACACACACACACACCATCTTTATCTAAAAATTACATGTTAAACTGCATGTCTCTACCTAAGTCCTGCTGTTCCTATGACAATGAAATGACTTTAAGAATATACTTTATTTTAAAAATTGTTGTTTTAGAAACTTCAAAATCATAGAATAAACTGTAATTAAAGAAATTATGTTCTATATTTTTGATTTAGATACTATGCTTTTTACTATAATTAAATGAATATAGAATTTCTTGATTGTAAACCAGAGTCGTCAGCCATTTTGAAAAATAAACCAAGATAATTTAAGTTGTTGGAATCAAATGATTAATACCAAGATATGCCCCTAGGAAACTACAGACGAGACACAGATTTTGTTTGTTTGGGATTTACAAAGAAAATAATAGTGAAAAACAGAGGAAAATAAATGTGGTTCCAAATCTCAGAAAGTAACTGTTCTTTCCACGTTGGTAAACATCTATCTAGTATTGTTCTGAGGCCATATGCAGATAAAGCAGATCATTTTGTAGTAATTAAATTATAGCATATGCCATTTTGTACTTCTTTTTATTCAGCAATGCTAGCATCTTTCCATGTCAGTTAGCATATACATCATCTCAACAATTGCATAATATTCCATTTTGTATACCATACTCATAATTTAATGAGCTAGTTCCCTATTGCTTGTTTCTAGTTTTTTTATCATTACAAAGAACACTGTGATAAATATCCTCTTTTCCCAACTGTGTAATTATTACTTGATTCCTTGCAACCATCATTATTTAAATGTTTCTATACTAGTGACTAATAAATAACGATAATACATTCATGACAATTTCTTAGACACCTCTCCTGTGCCAAGTGTTGTACTTCATATATCTGTGTGTCTGTATGTGTATTATCTCAATATTTACTTTTTACAATAATTTGTGAGATGGATATCTTTATCTCCATTTTGTAAGTGATAAAACAGACACAGAGAAGCTATATTACTGTCAGAGCCAGGATATAGACCTCTGTGGTCCAATTCTAGAGTCTATGCTGTTTCTCCCTATCAGTGAATTTTATGTGACTGTGCTTATAATGCCTTTCTCTGAGCAATTCCAGTAGGGTCAGCTTGGAAAACTGCAGTATCACCAAAGAGAGCAGAGTACTTCCATATTTCCCAAACCCACTCATTATGCCATTCAGGCCCCACTGCCCGCACCAGAATATTCTTTTTTTTTAAATTTATTTATTTATTCATACAGAACTGGGGTACAGGCCAGAGATGCGGAGGGTGAGAGGATTCACCAGGGACAGAGTGGGGAGCAGAACAGGCAGATTGACGAAGTACACTGCTGAGGGGAGCAGCGGGGAGCAGGGTCAGGAGAGGTCTGCCCCGTCATGTGGTCACCTCCGGGGCAGGCGGGGATCGAACTCATGTGGAAGTAGCTTTAGCTTCTTAATGCTGTGCTTTAACCCGCTGCGTCACCAGGGAGGGCCAGAATATTCTTATATGATCAGAATTCTGTGCGATTCCTCATATAACTCCACCTGCCTCTGTCGCTTTCATCTTTTCAGATCCCTAGCCAGCACATCTCCCAGGCAGAGGTCATCATTCGGTTTGCATTCCAGACATCCATCACAGTGCTGTGTATTGCCTGCCCCTGCTCACTGGGCTTGGCCACGCCCACAGCAGTCATGGTGGGCACTGGGGTGGCAGCCCAGAATGGCATCCTCATCAAGGGAGGCAAGCCTCTGGAGATGGCCCACAAGGTTGGTTCTGTACTGCGGTGCCCCCTGCTAATGGCGGGGAGACAGCTGGCATGGTTCTATAGCTGTAGGCACTACCTGGTTATTACTTTTTTTAAACTTGGAGAGTCCTAATGGAAAACCTAATAGAAAAGTTTAAGCTGCATATTAAGGGAAAAACCTAAAAGAGTCACTCGATAACATTGTTAAGTAAAACAAACACTAGGATGATGGTGATGATAATAGCAGCAACATTAACAGTTACAGAGTAAATGCTTTATTAATTGGTTAAGCCTTAACAACAACTCTTTGAGGTGGGTGCTTGTTATTCTTATTTTACCGATAAGGGAACTGCAGTAGAAATCGGCGAGGTAATTTGCAGCTAAGAAGCCAGGCTCCATGCCTATGTATGTAGTCCAGAGACCAGTACTGACTCTGTGTTCCCGTGATTATCAGAGAGGTCCTGTGACTTTGGGGAGTAGAACAGTGAGCAGCATTACTAATGAAGGTTCTTCCTTTGATCCAACATACCAATCCCTAACCTCTCACCTTTCCATTTATTTAGATGACTTGTTGAGCCTTTACTGTGGGTGGGTCCTGTGCTAGACTCTGGCAATGGTCTCAGTCTGTGGCTGCCAAGGTGCTTATGATTTAGTAAGACAGAAAATAGTCACTCAGCAACACATACTATGAGCGTGTGCATTGTGTAGGCAGTTTACAAGGGACTTAACTTAGACTTGTATGCATTGGACTGGGGTGAGAGGAAGAAATTCAAGATTAATTTGAGACCTGACAGCTGAGCAAGAATTGGCCAGTGCACAGAGTTTGGGGTAGAGCTAAATGCCTCATCCTAGTCTCCTCCAGTGGGGGATCATGGACTTGTTCCTCACAGTTTCATCCCCAGCATCTTGCCCAGTGCCTGCACTCAACAGTTATTTGCTGAATAAATAAATGAGATACCAAAAGAAAGTCATACAGAAATTGACAGGAGATGAATCTTGGGGACAGGAGGGAAGGGAAAGTTAGGCCTTGAAGGTTTTATAGAAGATTCAGAACTTCACCCAAAGAACAATAAGGAGGGTGTGAGGTATCTGCATAACTAGGATATGTGTTGGAAATATCATCTGGCTGCAGAGTGAGGGCTGGATTAATAAGAGACAAGAGTTGTTGGAGGAAGATCACTTCATATGTCGAAGAGACCACCACTCAGCACTGGAAACAAAAACTGTTGTTGGCTAAATAAGGTGAACTGTGCTGGTGAAACAGTGTGAACCCAGAAAGTGAGCCCTACAAGCTGACCTTGTAGAAGATTTGTGAAAGTATGGGGTTCAGAGACTGGTGGACTTTCAGAAGCAGGGGTTTGAATGGTGGGCTGACTCATGGCTGAGTGCAGTTATGTGGGGACTGTTCAGGGCTACTTAGCCAAGTGGGATTGATGGTGGCTGCTTGTTACTCTGGCCAAGGGAAGTTCCTGAGAACTTTATTCTCAGTAGGCTTTGCATTATGCAGGCTAGAGAAAGTGATGGTTGGCCGGCCAGCTATCAGTGGACAGGGAGATGGGCAGACTCTTCTAACTGTGGTTCTGGCTACACAGGGAGAAATCTGTGCCTGTTGATGTCTGGGAGATAATACAGTGCAGTCTTTTTAACATCAGAGTGGGAGTTTCTGATTCAGCCTGATGAAGGTTAAACACAGTATAGACTTCCCTTTGGGCAGACAGGGAAGCAATGTCTTTGTGTGCATGTGGCTGGACCTGAGGTTGATTGCAGAGGATTATATTACAGAGTTACGAAGGAGCATTGTCTGCTTGAGGTGGATTGAATCAAGTCCTGTCTCCAGATTGGTGGACTCCAAAGCCCGTTCCATCTGTATTTGTGGTGACCACGATGTGGTTGTTTTGGCAGATAAAGACTGTGATGTTTGACAAAACTGGCACCATCACCTACGGAGTCCCCAAAGTCATGCGGGTCCTTCTGCTTGTGGACATGGCCACGCTGCCCCTCAGGAAGGTGCTTGCTGTAGTGGGGACGGCCGAGGCGAGCAGTGAGCACCCCTTGGGTGTTGCAGTCACCAGATACTGTAAAGAGGTACGTGGCCTTGGCAATGCTGAGTCCCGCAATCTGCGAGCCTCCTCCCGGGCTTGCTCTCCTGCCCTTCCTCCACCTCCTGTCTTGGCTGCCACCAGCACCGGCATCAGCTGCCTTTGAGGAGGCCTTGGTGGTGTGGTCTGGAGCCGGTGGAGCTACAGCTCACACTGGTAGGTTCCTTGTCACATTTCCAGATCATCACAAGAGCAGTTGCGTGTTCACAGTCTTCATGAGTACTTACCGAGCACCTGTGCTTGGGACTTCAAACACTAGTAAGACGTGAACTCTGCCCTTTGGGAGCAGGCAGTCGGTGGGGAAGACAGAGCATAAATTCAGCCCTTTATATGCAGTTAGTGCAAAGGGATACAAAAACGAATGGGATCCTGAGAGCGAGGGAGGACGAATCCACTCCGCTGGGAGCACCTGAGATGCAGAGGAATCAGCGGAAGTGAGCTCAGAGTCTCTGGGAGTCTTGGCACAATTAATGAGGAGGCATTATTTCTTTGATCTCTCCCCACAGAGGGGCCTATTTAGTTTTCTGTTTTCAGTCTGAATTTTGAGGCAACATAATGTGCCACAATATTGCCCTGAAAATTTTTTAAATGACCTGAGTAAATAAAAAAATTATCAGTAAATGTAGAAAGGTGTCATGAATGCTTTGGGGGAAAAAAAAATTGACAGCTTTGTTTGGATCAGACTCTTCCAGAAATCGCATTTCATGTTTTGTCTTGTGTAAGGTCAGACAGTCTGTCATTTCACATCTCACCCTGCTGGTGTTTCAGGAAGAATTACCCTCATCGCAGTCATCCTTCCTTGCTGTTTTGTTCCCCAAATAAGAACAGCCCTCATTTGTTTTCCCTGCCAGGTCATCCCTCCTCCCTGGGTCTGATGAATGGTAGGTAACTCAGAGTAGCTTTCTTACCACGCACCTTCCCCATTGTTTTTATGAACCTGTTTACATCATCAAAATATCTCTCCTCCTTGATAGCTGCACACCCATAGTTGAAGGTGAAGTGCTTTTCTTCTTTCTGGCCCACAACCTGTCCATTGTCACAAAGCATTCACCAAGGAGAGCAATTAGGCTGTTTCATTTAATATTATAATGTCTGTATCAGATAAGAGAAAAAGATTGCCGAGTTAATAGTCTCCTCACCTTTCCCTGCAGTTCTGCTTCCCTGTTAATTCTGGTGGGTACTGTCCTTTTCTGCCCACTCCGCTCACTTTTCTGCTCTCTGGGCTCTCACCCACCTTGCTTTTTTCACAGGAACTTGGGACAGAGACCTTGGGATACTGCACAGATTTCCAGTCAGTGCCCGGCTGTGGAATTGGCTGTAAAGTCAGCAGCGTGGAAGGCATTCTGGCCCATAGCGATCACCCGCTGGGCGAATGGCCTACTCACCTGAACGGGGTTGGCAGTGTTCCTGCGGAAACAGGTGCCCTGGCCTTTGTATCTGTGGCTCAGCCTGCAGGGGTGGGGCTGGGCTGGTGCAGGTGATGGCATGCCAAGCCACAGGGAGCGCTGCCTGTATGTCCTTATGTGGACAAGGGTGGTTCACAGCAGTGCCCTGATGCCTGCCTTGCCTGGAAAAGCTGCAGTTTCTCTCTTTAATACATCTCAATTGTGACATGAACAGCAGACAAAAGTAGTGTGTTATTTAAATTCATTCTGTATTGCTTCTCTGCTTCGTAGGCTTGAGTCCCCTCTTTCTTATCCCATTTTGTTTTACTTCATCTAAGCTACAAAGTAGACAGATGGAAATTCTACTTTTGTTCTTCCGAAACAGGAAAGCTTCCATTTGGTGGATTTCTGACGGGTGCATAGTATGCACAGAGCTGGCAGCAGCCGGGCACAGCAGATGGAAATAGTGTGCCCAAGCCAAGAACGGACGCTGGCTGGGTTGACAGCTGTTTTTGAATAAGGGCTTTTCTTTTCTAAGGACAGATGGTTTGCTATCAGAATCAGGGCGTGAGAACCCCCTACCCCCCCAAAACCTCTGTCTAGTGTTTTCTCTTTAGTATGTTGGTATTTAAATCCTGATTTCGCTTGCATTGCTAGGGGCCACCTGCCAGCGGTAGTGATGTAAAACCGCTGTGTGGCCTTTCACTGGTCTAGGGACTGGCCTGTGAGTGCACCCTAAGTTAGCAGCACACGCAGTCAGAAGGAGACAGGTGAAGACTGGCCTTTCAGGAGTGTAGTCTTTAGACATTTCGTAGACATAGACCCCCTGCTGACTCGCCTTGGTCATCTATACCAAGCAGTGATTAATCTAGTCAACATTTGGTTTTAGTACTGGACAGATAACTGCTTCTAATCCCTGTAGAAAAAGAGCCACCAGGTACCTCTAAAAGTGCATAAGCAACGGTATCATGTTTCTTATGTTACAACATTTCACACATACAGCTCAATTATCTTTTAATGCCCCATTTTAATTCGCTACATATTAGTTATACCGTTTTTCCTGGTCCTTCAAGGATGGGGTTCTAAGAGGCGCTTCTGTGTTTTAGTTTTTCAGAAGGGTTAAGTGGGGGTTTGCTGTTAAAAGAATCCCATTTTTTAAGTTCTTTCTTACAGTGAAATTGGACTGTGTAGGAATAACCACAAACTCTTTTAAACAGATGCGGCCTCCCATACCTTCGCAGTGCTGATTGGGAATCGTGAATGGATGAGGCGCAACGGTTTAACCGTCTCTAGTGACATCAGTGACGCTATGACCAATCACGAGATGAAAGGCCAGACTGCCATCCTGGTGGCTATTGATGGTATCGCTTTGCTCATGCCTTTCTTTGCTCCCCCCAAAATGAAGTTTGTTAGAAATGTCAGGCAAAAATAGATTCTTCCCTGTAAAGCAGTTCTTCCTCTCTGCTGCTTTTGTTCTATTTCCAAAAGGTTGTCTTGCCCTCCCTTTCACTTCATTTTCAGTCCTGCGCCTCTTTCTTGTTACCTCTATCATCACCCAGGAGCCAGCTCTGTCCTTGAATCCTTGCTCTTGGAATTGTCTTCACCATCATCATTTGCTTCCCCGTCATCATTTAAGTGGGCAGCTCAGAGTCATTCTCCTCTATCACTGCAGACAAAACAGCAATTCACCCTCTACGTGCTTTAATCCTACTGGGTTTTCGCAAAATCACGATGCCTTTTCTTTTGTTGTCTATGAAAAAAATGCATCATACCTTTCCCGCCAGCCCAGCAGGTTGCCTTTAATGAGATCTCCTGCAACTTTTCACAGGTCTATAGAATTGGGTGTATGCAGAGCTGCTCACGGTGCGTTTATTTTAGTACTCAGATTATACCTCGGGCTTTATATCCCAGGTAGATTAAAATTTACTTTAGAGAAGAATCTTTGTTGTTGTTATTTTCTGCCAATACACGCCAATCTGGGCAAGTCAGAAGTAATAATGTATGTCATTGTGTTTTGACTGATCCTGCCAAATCTGTCCCATTGCCCATTCTCTTCATTTCTTCTTCCTATCTCCAAGTCTCCTACATTCTTGTGAACCCAGAGCCCCCTCAGCTCTTTAGATTGGAGTCGGCAGAACCAAAGGAGCTTACACTTCACTCACCTCGCTGTGTTCTCACATAACTCCTCGGCCTCCTGCTTCAGTAGCTAAACATTCAGGGGAAAAATTCTACAAAAAGTTCAAAAGGAAGCAACAAAAAGGATTGACTTTATAGCTATTTGAACATTTTTCATGTTTTAAAGGAACATTCTTATACTTATCCTATGTTAATAGCTGACATATATTCTTATGAGTCAGGGTCTCTGTAGAGTAATCAACTTTCCTTGGAGGAAATTTGGAAAGTTCCAAGCCCTCTAAAAAGAAAATGAAGTCAGGCATCCCCCTAATCTGGCCTTCAGTTTTTCTGCATGAAGCATGACAGTATGAAACCATGCCCAGTCACTCGGTGCCATTTGTGCTGGCGGCCCCGGCGCTGCGCCCGAGTGCGCTCACCTGTGCTGCTCCCTGCAGGTGTGCTCTGCGCCATGATCGCCATCTCGGATGCCGTCAAACAGGAAGCTGCCCTAGCTGTGCACACACTGAAGAGCATGGGTGTGGATGTGGTTCTGATCACGGGGGACAACCGGAAGACAGCCAGAGCCATCGCCACACAGGTGTGGGCCGGGTGCCGGGGCTGGGGACATCTGGCAGGGACTTAGAGCTCGCAGGAGTAGTGGGTCGGGGCAACGAAAAAGAGGCACCAGTGCTGCTGGCGCTCAGCTTTGCTTCTGGCCTTCCCCTGTCTGGCGCTTTTCTCTGCACCAGCTTTATTCTTCTCCTGGCTAAGCAGCACCAGAGACCACTGTGCTGTTGCTGTGAGATCATGTCCCAGGGGCCTGTATGCTGTGATTCATGCATGGCCAGTTGCAGCTATGGAAAAATTGATATCCAGCATTCTCTGTATTCCAGTCTTGGCAATAGGAAAACACAGAAAGGATTATAGCCTGAGAGCTGAAATCACCCCATACATTTATGCTAAGAGGATATTTTGCCAGCTCTGCCCTCCGCACTCAGGTGTGCTAGAGAAATGCCTGGGTCCTGTGCAGTGCACCTCAGCCCCAGGCATCTAAGACTGGACTGTGAGGCCAGCCTTGCCGTCTGTGCTGGTCAGACTCCCCCATGTGATGATGGCTCAGCTGTGAAGTCCTGAAAATTATAGACCTCTCTTCACCAGCACAATGTGTAGACAGCTGCTTTTGAAGATGAAATGCTTTATTAAGAGGAAATTAGCATTACCTCTCGCTGCAAGGCCTTCCTTGCTAATACTGGACTTGTTGAGTACCCGATTCCTGGTTAAGACTTGTGTGTCCACAGCAAGTATTATAAGCACCGCCATGGGCAGGCTACAGAAAAGCGTGGAGAGGACACCTACCCTGGCGAGACTCGCGGTCCTGCGGAAGGGTAGACCAGGGAGCGGGTACAAGTGATGTGCTTGCCGCGCAGCAGAAGCACGCGGGGTACACGGGCAGCCCATCGCATGCCCCTGGCATGACAGGGGGGTCCCACCTTCCCCGGCTGACGGTGCTTGAGTCGGGAGTGGTGAGAAGGGAAAGCAGGGGAGGGCTAGAGCAGAAGTGCCCTCCTTGCCAGGACAGTGGGCAGGGCCAGGACTGCCTGGGAGGGCTAGGGAGAGGCAAGTTGGGGAGTGCGGGGAGCTGAGTATGCAGTGCCAGAATGTCTGGGAGCTGGAGATGGCAGGAGCGAGAGCTAAGGGGACCTCAAGAAGCAGACAGGCAGTCAGGATGTTGTCCCAGTGAAAGGGGGGGTCCATAACGGCAGAGGGTACCGTTATGAGACGATCAGTGCTTTGGAACGACTGCCTGGGGTATATGGAGAAGAGCATTGGGGAGGTTGGATGCGGAGGGGCCCTAAAGCTCGGCAGGGCCATTGGTGTGGGGGAGGAGTGGATTTGCCACATGACCTGGAATTTTCCATTACTGACTGGACCTGGAGGCTGAGGGGCGGGAAGTAGGCAATTGTTCACTACCCTTTGCTAATACTGCTGTTGTCGGGCATTTATTTATCCGGGACTGTTGTTTTCCTTTCCTTTTAGGTTGGCATCAACAAAGTCTTTGCAGAGGTGCTGCCTTCTCACAAGGTGGCCAAGGTCCAGGAGCTGCAGAATGCAGGGAAGAAAGTCGCCATGGTGGGAGATGGGGTCAATGACTCCCCAGCCTTAGCCCGGGCTGACGTGGGCATCGCCATTGGGACAGGCACTGACGTCGCCATTGAGGCAGCCGACGTCGTCCTCATCAGAGTGAGCGCGGCCCTGTGTCACCCTCCCCTGCGGTCCAGGGTAGGGAGTGTGAGGATGTGGGCAGGACTCCTCACTTGTCCTGTCTTGCAGAACGATCTGCTCGATGTGGTGGCGAGCATTCACCTATCCAAGAGAACCGTCTGGAGGATCCGCCTCAACCTGATCCTGGCGCTCATCTACAACCTGGTGGGGATACCCATTGCGGCAGGTAGGGCGGCTCTCGCTGCTCTCTCGCCTTTGCTTCCAGCTGCCTGCCTGCTTCCTGCCCAGCTTAGTGACTAGCCACCTCATGGGCTGACTGACCAGAGGCATTTGAGGAAGGGTTGAATGTATTAGTCTTTCTACTCTGTAAGTCTTGTAAGGTAAATGAGAAGCCACAGAGACAACCCAACCATCATTTCCTCTGGTCCTCTGACAATCGGGCCAAGATGCTTGACTGCTTCCTTACGTTGGCCCTGTGTTCCAAACCATTTGTTAAGGCTCACAGTCTACAAAATAACCAACATTGACAGTATAGGATACCTGCTCCAACCAGGGACCGTGGTTAGTGTTTCAGAACCTTGCCGTAAGAATTAAGACTGCCGGGCTTTTGCTCTGGCTCACGGAGATGATCATGGAAACAGATGGGTCTGCTTTGTAACAGCTCTCTCCCCTGGTGCTTCTTGTATTACAAGATAGGGGAAAATCCAGACACTTTTGCAAAGAATGGCTCCTACAGGGGCTGAGACCTAAAGGTCTTAAACACGACTCTCCCACCTGAGCTGCCCCAGCAGTGCTGGGTGGTTAGCATGGCTCTCGGCCCTTCAGAAAGGATCTCTGAAGCCCTGAGGAAGACAGTCAGGGAGACGCCTGTGGTCCACAGTGTGTTCTTGTTGTGCCTGAGGTGCCTCAGCACCACGGGTTCCCTGGGCCTTCTGCTTCTTTTCCTCCGGCTCCCCCTGCCCCGCCACTGCCCCTGGAGGCCCCTGGGATTCCCAGCTCCCCTAGAGTTCCTCCTGAGAGTGAGGGTGAGAGGCCCTAGGCCCCTTGATGCAGCCCTGCAGCCCAGCTATGAGACGGTCCTGTAGGACTGCAGGCATGTGGTCACCACCCAGCAGCAGGGCCTCCGGAGGGGGCAGGCCATGGTGAGCAGCTCGGGGGGTCTGCTCCTCGCTCTCCCCACCGGCCTGGGGCTGAATGTTGTCTTCCCCTCGCCAGGCGTCTTCATGCCCATCGGCATTGTGCTGCAGCCGTGGATGGGCTCCGCGGCCATGGCGGCCTCCTCTGTGTCCGTGGTCCTCTCGTCGCTGCAGCTCAAGTGGTGAGTCCCCGTGTGGTGGGAGTGGCCCCCGGGAGGAGGCCTTTCAGAGGGCCCCAGGCTGGCACTGGGTGTGTGCTGTGCTCAGGTTCCCGACGTGTCCACCTGAGGCACGGACTGGCGCAGCCCCCTGGAGCCAGGTGTGTGTGTGTGTGTGTGTGTGATGATTTATTAGCAAATAATTTGCCACCGAACAGTCCTCATGTGCTCGGTTGTTGCAGTTACTCTGTCCAAGGGCCTTGTAAGCCTATGAGTTACTGCTGTCATATACATATTCAAAAAAGAGTTTTGTTTACTTACGCTTTCATTTACCAAAATGGACAGAAGTTGCTGGGTTGTATACCTTGGGGCTGAGCCTGAGGAGTTCAGTATCTTTTCCTTTAAAACCCATGAGGTTCCATATTGGATGTGATCGAAAGAATTGGCCGAGAGGCCTTCTGTAGACTTTCCACAAGACTGTGTGTTCAGAATGGCTGACGTGCTCTTGGACTCTTGCTTTCCAGCTATAAGAAGCCTGACCAGGAGAGGTATGAAGCCCAGGCCCACGGCCACATGAAGCCCCTGAGCGCATCCCAGGTCAGCGTGCACATTGGCATGGATGACCGGCGCCGGGACTCCCCCGGGGCCACAGCCTGGGACCAGGTCAGCTACATCAGCCAGGTGTCACTGTCTTCCTTGCGGTCGGACAAGCTGTCTCGGCACACCGCCATGGCCGATGACAGTGGGGACAAGTGGTCCCTGCTGCTGAGTGACAGGGATGAGGAGCAGTGCATCTGAACCCCAGGCAGAGCAAGGCCTCTCCTAGCCTAGTAGCAGCCGGGTGCTCCCTAAGGATGAAGTTCGCGCATGCACGTGCGTGCCCGTGGGCGCCTGAAGGTGAAAGCAGTGTCCCTCTCCAGCCTAGGGGACTTCCGCCCGCCAGCTGCTCCTCCTCATCCCTCTGCAGTGCATGGCCTCGTCCAGATGTGGCTCCTGGGTGAGACCTCCCTGCCCGGATGCTGCTTGGTGCCAGCTTCAGACATCCTGGCCTTCTGTGCCATTGGCTTGAACTTGTTGGAAGCCTCGCTGGACTCTGGAAAAGGACAGGAGAGTCAGCCCTCCTCACTGATTTTTGCTTTAGTATTGTGAAATGAGGAAAATCTCATCGGGACCAAAAAAACTTCACTGGGCCTTTCCGCAGAACTTATCAAAAAAAACCTCAGTGTTGGGCCTTTCTGACAACACCCATATGCATGGCATATCTGAGACCACAGTTTACCTCAGCTGCACTTGTTGTTTTCTGCTGGCACAATCTCTTCCTTTTGTATCCTTGCTACTGGGGGTCCCTGTTGTTTTTGAGGGCAGAACTGATGCCTCATGTCCCTGCTGCTGTTCACGGCCCATCTCCCGGGGCACTCGTGTATGTGCTCCTTCGGAATCTGCTCACTCACACACCTAGCCGAGACCTTGCCATGCCACTCTCCATGATGAGTGTCCTTTCCTGCTCGTGCGCTGCTTCTGCATGAGGTGAAGCTGCTCACCGCACTCAGTGGAGTGTGGCCGCCAGTTCACGCCGCCTACCTGGAGTGAACGCCTCAGAACCTGACACTTGAGAGTCCAGAATCTGGCCTCTGTGGGTCCAGGGGCTTGGGCCCTGTGTTGCTTCAGTCAGGTGTCCCTCGGGGAAGGTGTGTGATACCGGAGCCTCTGTGTGGCTCAAGGAGCTCAGATCACATGGCCTGTTGTGTGACGGTCACCTTATCAGCCAGTGGTGCCCCTTGCGTGGTGCCTCTCCAAGAGGACAGGGCTACCTGAGCCTGCGGAGATCACAGCCCCGTCTGGGGACCTCCACATTCTCACGCTGAGCTGACGCCTTAGCAGAGGGGTCCTAAAGGAAAGTCTGTTTCTAATTTTTATTGTGACTGGCATGGAAGAGTTGGGATGGGGCCTGTTTGAGACTCTGAAATCAGTAGTAATTGACAGACCGCAAGGGATTAAAATATGGAATCTGAATAAATTCTAGGGTAAAGCCCTTGTCACACACAAAAAATAATCTTAGTTATCTGTTATCAGTTATTCTCCAGGGGCACTGTAAGCTCTTTCTTTAGGGTGCCACGGATCCTCCCAGCAAACCAGCAAAGTTGATGCTACTGTCCTGGTTCAGCAGATAGGGAAGTGGGCCCAGGGCCTGCCCAGGGTCACAAAGCCCCTGAACATGCTGGAACAGGGCTCTGAATCCATGGCTGTAAGCTTTGTAGTCTTTTTCTGCTGCCAATGTCAGTTTGCTTGATAAGAAAAAGCATAAAAGAGGCCCCTGCTCTGGGATGGAGCCACCCAAGGGCCTTGGTTGACGCATGGGCGTGGCCGCCAGTCAGCTCAGCCTCCTCCTCTCCTGCCTGTTTCCACTTTTGCATATAGTTTAGTTTTTGCTGGGTCTTACTTATCCTCTGAAACCCAAGTGCAGGGGTTTGTGTTTTATTGTTCTAAATCTCCCTGTCCCGTTCCACTGTTTATTCTCAGATGTGCTCGGAAATGTTCCTTGTTTTCTAACGAGGCTAATCCTTGTCTAAAGAATCTAATTGTATTGATTTTGCAAGACACTTTAGGAACATAAATATGTTTATTTGAATATGAAAATATTTATATAATTGTACAGAAAATAACCTTTTAGATGTTCAAACTGTAGGAAATCTATCTTGGTCAGATAAGACCAATTCTTGCTTCAAAACCTTCCTGTACTCTATTAGAATAAAGTTTCTTTTTATTGATCTACACACCTGCCTTCGGCTGACTCTGTGAAAGTACAGCCCCTCTTCAGCAAGAGCCACCAGCACCTCTGGCTTGGTTTGGTCCCCTTTGCGGACTCAGAGGAAGGGGCTCGAACCAGAGGTGGGGAGGTTGTCCAGCTGGCCCCCAGCATTGTAGCCTCTGCCTTGTGCCTGCCGTAGAGGGACCCCTGAAGGGCCACTCCCTTGAGGCGTCTGTCCAGCATCTGCCTGGACTAGCTGACAAGATGCACTTCTGTGGATGAGAATAACTACAAGAGGCTGTGCTCACGTGCACTCATGTCAGTCTCGAGGGCTGTTTTGGGTTTGTTGGCCTTGAAGGATTGTGGTGGCGGAGTAGTTTTAAGGTCTGAATGAGGAGCTCTGTTGGGAAAACTCTGGGCACCTTGGGGTGGCGGGGCCTGGTGAGCTGTACCTGAGGGTGAGGTGACAATGTCATTTGTCATAAAGCCAGGAGGCTTTTAAGAGAAGGGAATACCTAGCAGGGGACATACAATGATCCTGAAGAGTGAAAGGAGGTAACAATGTCAGCAACAATGGCCTAAACAAACTCTCCAGAAGAACTGGGACATAGGGTCACTTTCCTCAACGGGAAATAGGCGTTTTAAAGTTGTGACTGATACAAACTATCATTTAGATTCTATCATTTAGATCTTGCCCTCATTTGATTCTACAATCTTTTATAAGATTTTGAGATCCGACCCAACTCCCCTTCCACATCCTCATACAGCACTTCTCTGTGGGATCCCTGAGGTGATTATCTTGTGGCTCAGTATGATCACGCAGCTAGAAAGCAGCCGTGGGTTGTGCACTTTGCCATGCACTATAGCGCCCTGGCGGATCCATGGGCTTCACGCCAGGCGGGCGTGGCTGTTTTGCTTGATGCCAGGTCTGGGAATTTCATCTTGTAGGCCTATCCCATGGAAAGAGAGTTGATGCCATCTTAGGAAGGGATTCCATTTCCTTAGCTAATAAATGCTTCCTAAAACTTGAGAAATATTCCCTGAAATGATACCATGTATACCAGAGTAAGTGAGAAAATCTGTCTATTCCTGATAAGTTTTCAGTTTTTCAGGCCTGGCTGAAGAATTGTGAAGGGATCCCCCTTTGAATAAATGAATCTAGTAATACTAGTTTTGCTTTTTTTAAATGGTACCTGGAAATGAACATGTCAAAAAAAATAGATTCTCAAATCATTTTGCTATTTTACTAAGGACCAGGATAAATAAAAAATGAACTTTATTTTAAAAAATCAGCATAGAACAAAATCAGTCAATCAAACAGATCAATTAGAAAAAGATTTCAATTGCAGAGGGTTTTTTGTTTTAAAAAATTCTTGTCAGTAGATAAATTCCCTAATGCATAGGAAATTCTTCTGGAATTACAGAATTTTATTTGCATGCTACTTTTCCTCCACTGTGCCTTTTGTTTAAGAGAAGGCAAGGAATGCTTATCCAGAGACTGCTCAGAGCAGCCACTCATGCTGACAGTTTCCCTTTTCAGATTAGCCTGGTGTGTGGGAAAGTATCCTAGAGCTGGTAGGAATAAAGCCACTCCCTTTTCTTCATTTTCAAACTCAGCTTGGGCAGGGATGTAAATACTATTGTGTGGGTTCATTCCAGAGGGAGATGTCTACTTGTCTGCTGTTTTTCTTTGTGTGAAGACAATGACAACAGTTGAAATTACAGGATAGAATATGAGAATGTTAAATAATGCTACCAAGTCCCAGAGTCTCTTTTTTTTTCTATTTTAAGATGAATAAACAGATGTAAAATCATCCGTGGGCTAAGAGGAAAACAAGAACTAATGGAAATTTAGCATTTTTCCCCCATTGAAAAGGAATGGCTACTATTCTTAATATAAACTTAATTAACTGCTTATAGCAAAAATGTAGGCATTTAGAAATGCATAAAGGGGGGAAGGCTGCCACAATCCCCCCTAAAAGGAAACCTTGTAAACCATGACTTCAGGGAGGGATGTCCCTTTGTGGGTGGCCACACTGGGGTCACCCACAAACTTAGGGAGATTTTTGCCTTTTATGGTAACCCAACTCCTTTACTACATGGAGAGGTTCTGTAGGAAACCCCAGGGTGGACCTACCATGAATTGATGAGGAACTGGATCCCGGTAAGGGCAGGCAACCGACCCTGTTCACATAACATGAGCCTACGCTGTGCTGGTTCTCCTGGTGCTCACTGTGGTGTTCAGAGCAGTTTGCATCACTGTCCCATTTCACAGTGGAGGGAACTAACTAAGCTCAGGGGAGTCCAGCTGCCTGTCCAGGACACATCCTTGGGCCTGACACTGAGGTTTAGCTCAAGAGCCACCAGAGGTCTCTCTGACCAAAACAACCTCCCAGTCTGCAGCCAGAAATGTTCTCCCCCCCCCCCCACTGCCCAATGCATCTGAATATTCGAAGAAGCATCTTAATGAAAAAGTGGGAGGTGGAGTAGGATGGGAAGCTGGAATTCTGCCCTGGCCCCGGGTGCCTCTGGGGTCCAGTGTATTTGTATCTGTGCTTGCAGCCTGGCGTGTTCACAGCCTCCCACTTTTGCATTTAGCCGTGTAGAGGACCCAGTTGGGATAACCCAGCAGGGAATTTCCCTTATGTGTGTCTGAGCTTCATACCGTCTTCCTGTAAGTTTAGTTTATTTAAGTTTGAACACTGGGGGGGAAAAAAAGAAAGGTTTTTCAAGGCTCAGTGATTTTCAGTGACTGCAAAGCTCCAAATTGTAAGGCTTGAGAATTTGCCTTGGGTTAAGAGGCCTATACCCCACCCCTGGACAGAAGTTCTGTCTCTAGCAGTGACTGTGAAGGCTGTGCCCCAGTGTCTGCTTGACCCAAGGAGGCTTTACCTGTCATGATCTCTCTCTCTATTCAGTGAGGGGCGCTCGCTGCTCACCTACTACTGTCTCCTGAGACTGACAGGGGCAGGTGCAAGGTGGTGGGTGGTCTCAGGTAATCTCAGCAGACAATGGACATGTCAGTGTCCTTTAGATCTCCCTACCTCCTTGTGATTAAAAAAATAAAGTGTGCTCTGGGACCTCAGCTTTCTGGTCTGCACCAAGTGGGCACAGTGATGCTTCCTACCTCCCAGTGTTGCAGTGAGAGTACAGACTCAGGTGGGGAAAGTACTTTCTAGCACTTAACAAATGCTAGTGGTGTTGTCATCACGGGTGCTGATGACTTGTAGGAACAAACAATCCAACTCACAGCGTGAGAAGGTGCAGACTATATGTTCCCTGCCGGGGCCGGGAGACATGCCTGCTTACGGATCTGCATCTAAGGGGACCGTGCTGTGCACTTCCAAAGCAGCAGCCTCGGTCCAGGGGCTATACCCCAGGCAGGACCTGGTCTCTCGTTTCCCAGTGTGAGGAGCGCTGGGACTGACACTGCACCATGCCATGCCCTGAGTGCCAGCAAGGACATCTGGACTCTCCAGGGGCACTTATGCGTGGGGGGTGGGGTGAGGGGTTCACAGCACTGGTCTTACAGCTGGGCACATCTGGCTTCAAAATCTGGCCCTTGAGATAGTCACTCTGCCTTGCTGAGCAGAGTAGAAATGATTGAACTCCAGTGGCATTATGGACATAAATGCCTGGCACATTGTCCCATACCCCTCAATGTAGTAAAAGAAAATTATCCTTAGAATGATACTGATGTGACATTCCTGAAGGAAGGAACCACGGGGTGAAGGTTCTTGGTAGGGCTCCAGAGTGGTCTTGCAATGGGATGCAAGCTCTTAGAAAATATTTATTTATTTTTGCACATAAAAGAACTGGAGTGTAAGCCAGAGGTGTGAAGGGGTGAGAGGACTCACCAGAGACAGAGTGGGGAGCAGAATAAGTAGATTTACTGAAATATGCTGCTGGAGAGCAGGAGAGGCAGGAGAGGTCTGCTGCATCAAATGTGGGTCCAGCTCCCTGGCCGGGGATCAGACTCAGTCTGTAGCAGTAATAGAGCTGAAACTTTTCTCCTAGGCCACCCGGGAAGCCCCAGAAAATATTTATTGACCTAATGATGCTGGTGCACTGCGGAATCAGGGACTTGAGTGCAAACTAGTGAACAAAGTCAAGTGGTTTCTTTCGCATATGTCATTTCCATCTGCCGTGACAGGTAGGCTCCTGGCTCGTCAAATCTATCTGCATTATATTTAGGAATCTGGTCATTTCCAATGATCTTTTCTGAGGTTTTTCTCTCCTCTCCAGCGTAGATGACATCACCTCAGGTCGGTTACCTAACGGATGTACTAATATATGATTCAAGTAGAACAATCTTGGCTAGTTCTGATGACTCAGCTTTGGGGCTAACTGTGACTCCTCTGCAGAGGTGAGGTGCTTCTGTCTCAGACACAGAGTGGCTGACATCATGGGATTTGGTCACAGAACACCCTGCTCTTATCAGGGCCCTGAGGGAGCATATTATTTTGGGGGGAAATGTAGATGTTTTATAAGCCTCTGTTTGGTCTGAGTTAAGGCTCAAATTCACATAAACTTAGAATTCAGGTAAGTTTTGAAATTTACCTTTGGGGATCTAAAAGAAGCTTATACTGACAGTTTCTGGCTTGAGAACCAGTTAAATTTGAATCTAGAGGGATTTCCTGTAAAATATGAAAAATACTAAATACCTAAGGCTCTTTCCATTAAAAAATGTTTCTTGTGAGACTAGTGGTGATATAAATGAATATGGTATTTTGATGTTTAAAAAGTAAAATGAATTAACACTTGGAAGATATGAATAATTCAATGGGTCATTCTTCTTCAAAGGGCCAATGATACTACACATCCATTCAGGATGGAAGATAGACCAACGAATTTTAAAGTAAGGATATAAACGTTTGTGAATTTGGTCTCATTACAAATCTTAGCTTGCAACTAACTTTCATTTAATTGTCATTTTCAGATTTTGGCAGAAGAACAGAAAAATAAAATCCTCAGTTCTCTGAAAAAAAAAAAAACAAAAAAAACAAAAAAACCCCACCAAAATGAAGTGCCCCATTTCTAGGTTCTGTCTCAATCCACATGAACTCACTGTCCACCATCAGTGCTCCCCTGTCCACTTTCAGGGTGCGCAGTGCAAAGGCTTCATCCTACTCTCCCTTCACTGCACTCTACACGCACACACACACACATGTACACACCAACTACATACTCACAGATACCAACCACACACAAACACACCCCCTAGCCAGGAAGAGTTCTAATTTTATTTGCCTTTTACATGCCCTTCCCTCCCTCCTGAGCCTGTGAGTTCAGGCTACAGTGGAGCCTCCAGTGTGTTCACCCTGTAAATCAACAGCTGTCTCCTGTTACATCCTCTCAGCAGTGGTCTGGCTGGCAGGTGAATTGTATCTATTACCCGATGAAGCATCTATCCCTAAGGGATCCAAGAAGCCTGGCCTCCCCTGGTGACCGGGAAATGACCAGCCTGGGGCCTGAGGCGCTGGCAGCTGGGTTTCACCCTGGGGTGAGTGAGGACAGGAGCTGCTTGATCTTGGCTAGGAGGAAGAGCACAGCCACCGCTGTGGGAGAGACTCCATTAATCAGCAGTGTAAATGGAGCTGGAACTTAAATGAGGCCTGAGCATACTCTGGGCCCCACGGGGATGCAGATTCAGGATGGGCAAGGGTCAGACCCTGTCCCCAAGGAACATGGGTGGGATAAATAAGACACACACACACACGTATGGGCTGAAGAAATCTTGTGCCTTACAGCGGGATTTGGGGAAGAGAGATTTCCTGTGTATGTGTGTTGGGGGCCTGAGGGAAACATAACCCTTGGGCTGGGGTGAAGCGTGGATTGTGCTTTCATGGAAGAATATGAAGGAAGAGGCCTAAAGGGACCTTTGGGGAAGCCAGTGGTCTGCCTAGTTGTCAGGGTTATGCTGGGAGACGGTCTCGCTGGGGTGCATTGGAGGTGCCCCCTGAATACCAAGTTTAGAAGTCAGCCTGGGAACACTTGTGGACTAGACCCCAACTGACCTCTGAAGGGGCACAATGGATAGCAAGACCCGCCTTGGCCTGTGCTTGGAGGTTAGACGTTGCAAAGGGCCTGAGTTCCACAGGAAGGTTCTTGCATCCATCTCTACAGCTAATTGAACTGAGGAACATTTGGAATTGACCTGTGCATCTTTATAAGTATTTATATACATACACACATATGTTTTTCCTTAGGTGTGTGTGGACCTGTGAGTGTTGTTATTGTTAAAATACCCAGTTTAGTAAAAGGAAAAAAACATTCATGCTAACTTTGTTGTTAGAATTGCTTCCCTTTTGTTTCAGATTCTGTTGGAAGTGTTCATGGACCAAACTTTTATTGGCAAGATAAGACAACAAGTAACTGGCGAAATTACCAGATGACTGACCCTGTTTCCATTTGCTTTGAATGGGTCATGTTCAGGAAGCCATACTTGGCAAGACCAGGAGCGCTGGCAGAGACACAGCACAGGAGGCTCTCCTCAGGCTGCTCCAGTCTCCAGAGAGAGGCAGTGGCCTTTGAGGAAAATGCATAAAGACAAAGAGGAAGCTGACTGCTGGGCGGCATTCTCCTCTGAAGCACAGAGAGACTTAGAAAGATGGATTTCTGGTAATGATGGGAAGGCTTACTGGAAACAGGCCTTAAAGAGGCTTGAGGAGATGGTAGGCCTTGCAAGTCAGAGGAGACAGGAAGCAGGAGGGTTGTGTGTACTGGGCTCCTGGCTCAGAGGCTGCTGCTGCCTGTGCCGAGGAGGGTCCAGGCCAGGCATCCAGGCCTGTGCCCGGGGAGGCTGCAGAGAGGGCTCTGCTGAGTTCCCTCCTACCAGTTCTTGCTACATCAAAAGTTCTGAGAAGTCCAGAGCACAGAACCCCAAGAGACACTGCCATATTGAAGGGACCACAGAATCACCCCTTCCACAGTGGGAATTACCAGTAGGCAGCGATGAGGAATCTTGACTACATGCATCTTCCAGGAACACTTCTTAGGAGTGTAGAGTTGAGTGAGGTTCAAGCATAGGGGCTTTTGCCAAGAGAAGAAGAGAGGGTATTCATTCCATGTGGTGCCTGCAAAGGGGATCTGGGACTGGTTGGTGGAGATGAGGGGACAGGGGGTGACTACTTTGGACAGTAGTGCTGTTGGGGGAGAGACACAACTCAGGCAGGCAGAAGGCAAGTGGGTACCTTCTGTCTCCTCCACTGAGTCAGGAGTTCCTGCATTCTCCTCCCCTCTTCTCTGAGCTGTGGCCCAAGAGTACAAGGTTGGGGGGTGGGGTCCTGGGAAGAACGAGTGGTTTCAACCCCACTCCAGGACTTTGAAGGCCCAACTAAGTCCAGCCCTCACCTACCCCTGGCACTGGGGAAAGAGCAAAAGAGGGGTTGTATGAATCAAAAGCAAAAAATTTGGCGAAGGAGCCACCACAGTGCATGCTGAGTGGGCTCCCATCTCCGGCAGGCCCATGCAGTGGTGGCTAAGGGCAGCAAAGGCAGCAAACTTGTCCATCTGGGGTCACACAGTAACAAAAATCTGCTCCATTCCCTACCCAGCCCTGGAGCCCAGGGGCTGATGTTCATTCATTACATCAGAGACCCAAGTTCCTGAATCTAGAACAAGACTGCCTGATGTGTGAGTGCCTGCTCTGTTCTTGGTCTTGAGGGAGAGACCCATGACGGCCTCATCCCTCAACAGACACATTATTGCTCACCATCTCCAGCTTCTTGGAGACATCTGCAGCCACCGCTCAGGTCCCAGATCCAATGTCTGAGTGTGGACCAGGGTGAGCCTTCCCTAGCAGCATCCCAAGAGCACTCCACCCGCTCAGTCTCGAGGCTTGCAAAGTGTGAGCAAACTGCAGAAGTCCAATCAAGCAAGTTCAAGTCATGGGTGAATTTACCATTGGGCTGTGAGGACTTTTGCTGGAACACAGTTGAGCCTCAGGAAGAACTGGACTGGGAGTCTGAAGACCACGGGGATCCCACTCACTCCTTTGTGCCCAAGTATTTACCAGAACTTAGCACAACTGTAGCTACTGGGACTATGGCAGGGGAACAAAAGAGAAAGTGTAGGCACCTTGGGGAATGAGTAGAAAGTGCTGTGAAAACATGGGCCAGGTTAGCAGGTGGTGTTGGCAAAGAGTTGAGAGGTGAGGAAGGGGTATTTTAGCCAGAAATCTGGGAGCGGTGTCCCTGCAACAAAGAACAGTGTCCCTGTTGGTGGAAAGAGGCAGCTCTGGGAGTGTGAAGAACCAGAGGGTGACCCCACTTGGAGGCCCCAGGAAAACAAGCACAGTGAGCAGGAGGAAGGGTGGGAAACGGCAGAGGCCAGAGCTACAAGTAGCATGCCAGCAGAGGAGAAGCTGAGCTCATTCTGGGCTGATGGTGGTTAGTGGAGGGTCTGAAGGAGGGAAGTGGCGTGACTTAATTTGTTGTGGAAAGATCACTCCAACTGCTGTGAGCCCTGTGGATTCTAGCAAGTGAGCTTCTGGGAGAGCCAGAGGTTAGAGACATGGTGCAGAGGAATAAGGAAGGCTTTGAGGCTTCTGCCTAAGTGCAGATTTAATCACAGTAGGGAGTCCTGGGGGAGTTGTGGAGATCCTGGCTTCACCCCTCCTGCTCTGTATCCCCTCTGCCTCTGCTTCTGTCTTATCCCTCTGCAAACCAGCTTCTCCTACCAACTCGTGTACTTCTGACTCCTCTGAGGTCTTTTCCTGTTCCTGGCCTTCCTTTGTCACTGAGTTCAGGATCTCCCTCAGGCCAGGCCTGCCATTCCATGTGGTCTAGGACTCTTGTAAATCTGGTGCTGGCTTCTACTTGTCGAGAAGATGAGCTGCTCCTGCAGAAGTCAGTAAACGACCGGGCCACCCAGCAGACACCTAAGGAGAACTCAAGACATCCCCCCCCCCCCTGCCCCAAGCATCATTCTCAACTGCCAGTCAGTCCGTGACTCTACTTCCTGACTCACATCCGTCCTCCTTTCCAACCCAGTCCCTTAGCCAGATCCTCCTCAGAACCCACCCGGGCTATGCCTGACATGGAATAAAAGTTGGGTACATGTTAGCTAAATTAGCATTAAAGTTTTATCTTTTCTCTCTCTGGTCTTAGCTAGCTAAACACAATGTTGTTTCCCTTCACCTGAAAAACTACACAGAATCGTTTATAACTGACTTTTATCACGGACCTGTTTAAAATACAGGCAGCAGCTCTCATATTTCTGCCAAGATATAAAAAGTATTGGAGAATGTGTTCTTGACCCCCTGACATGTAATCACTACTGAAGTGCCTCCTCTCTGACTTCTTGCCACCAACATGATACCTGCATTTCCACAAAATAATGCCACTGGGTGCCATGTCTCTTGAGCTGCCTGTGGTGGTGGAAGGTTCCATGCCCATCCTCCCTCCCTGCTCTCATGTTAATCCACTGTAGGTTAGTATGACGTGCTAATGGCATAGAGATGAGACGAATGGATGCTCTGTTTGGGTGCAAAAGGTGGGGGCAGGACAGAGAAGGGGGACAAGAAGATTTGGCAACATCTTGACCATTCAGGGAGAGGTTGAGGGTGGGTATAGGGGGATTCACTATATTTCTATATCCTGAGCAGTTGAATTTTTCATTGTAATTAAAATTTTCCCCCTCCTAAACCTCCTCCTCCAGGCTGTATTCCTTCTCTGAGCTCGCTTCCTTGTCTCAGTTCTGTCTTTTCTTTCTCCATTTCCTCCCTCCAGAACAAATGTCCCCCTGGGTCTTAGGCCACTTCTTTGGTGTCATGGCTTAATGTGTGGGACCTCATCTAACAAATAAGCATAGTCCAGTGTTGAGGGGCGTGGGTGGGAGATGGGAAAGTGGCATGTTCATACACGCACGCCAGCACAGCTCTATCTGCACAGGCATTGGCCACCATGTCCATCAATGGCAAGTGAGTAGATGAATTGTAGATGTCATCTAACAGAATACCCCACAGCACTCAGGAGGAATGAGCAATGCACCATATGGGGAACTCTTGAAAGCACGATGGTGAATGAAAAATGTGGCAGGCAGTGAACACGGGGAAATTATTACTTCATGCAAATTTAAAAAATGGTTCCATATGTTGTTGTAGACACAGGTCTCTACAGTCAAAGTCTACACACAGAGTGCAGGAGGGTGGATTCCTCTGAAGAGAAACAGGAGGGTTCTGGGAGAGTTTGAGAAGTATGTCAGGACCCTCAACTGTATTTGTGACAGGGTATTTCTGCAAATATGAAGCAAAGATGCCCAAGTATCAAGACTGGTTAAATCAGGGCAGATTTGGTCCTAATAGTCTCTCTCTCACTCTATATATTTAAAATATGTGTATCTACATAGATATATCCATGTAGATACACATATTTTAAATAATATATATATCTCACTCTATATATTTAAACTATGTAGATACACATATGTTAAATATATATATTGAATTATATATTTAACTCTAATATATTTTAAATTATATATTTAAATATATATGTTTAAAATATGTATAAGTTTTTTTAAATGCATTTGGGTTTGGAGATTGGAGAGAGGCTATACCTGGAGCTGCAATCATAGATGCAGTGGGCAGATGTGCTCATCCATGTGCTCACATTAAATCATGATCCCAAGGAAGAGAACAAAGCCCTAGAAAAACACTTATTTTTAAAAATATTTATTTACTTATGCAAATAGAAAAGGGGTACAGCCAGCGGTGCAGGGGGTGGCAAGAGGATTCAGAAACAGAGTGGGGAGCAAAACAGGCAGATTCACAAAGAAAACTGCTGAGGGGAGCAGCGGGTGAGCAGGAGAGGTCTGCTGCACCATGTGGATCACCTCCAGGCCTGGGGATCGAACTTGCACAGAAGCTGCCACGGCTCCACTAAGCTTCACCATGCAATACTCCAACCTGCTGTGCCACAAGGGAGGGCCTGAGAAACACTTATTTTTGAGAGAGGAGGTGGAGAAAGAGAACGCAGAGCTGAGATGAGGAAAAGAGCTCAGGGAAGGAACAGAGCCTGGAGGATGCATGATGAGGACGTTCAGCAAGTTTTTTAAAAAGATTTATTTATTTGTGCATACAGAACTGGGGTATAGGCCAGAGGTGTAGAGGCGGTGAGAAGATTCACCAGAGACAGAGTGGGGAGCAGAACAGGCAGATGAACCGAAACACATTGCTGAGGGGAGCCGCAGGCAGGTCAGGAGAGGTCTGCCGCGCCATATGGGTCACCTTCCT
>NW_004567111.1:50957149-50960928 GCF_000260355.1 Condylura cristata
GAACAGGCAGGTTGTTGAAGCACACTGCTGAGGGGAGCAGCGGGCGGGTCAGGAGAGGTCTGCCGCATCATATGGTCACTTCCGGGGCAGGCGGGAATCGAACTCATGTGGAAGTGGCTTTAGCTTCTCAGTGCTGCGCTTTAACCCTCTGCGCCACCAGAGAGGGCCCTGGAGTTAATTCTTTAATAAACAGGCAGGAGTTGCTCAAACACCTAGGAGTAGAAAAAGGGAGTTGACAATCTCCAAGGAGATGCCTTTGCCATTCAGACATGAGAGATGGGAATTCCCTGTGGTAAAGAGACCAGAGGTCAAGCCTGGTTGTGTTAAGATTGTGATTCGGAGAGTGTCTGCTGTGAGTCAGGCACATTCCTGATCTCATTTCATCCTCATTACACACTTTACAGCTCAGGAGAGTGAGCTCAAAAGAAGCCTTTGCCCACATGCACTGTAAATAGCAGAATCACTCTTACTGAAGGCAGGGGAGGGACATGTTCTTAAACCATAGATCACCCAGGGAGCTGCTCATCTCCCGGCAAACCCCACACTGGATGAGCTGAGGTGTATGAGGTGTCTGGAGGCCCCTCTGCAGGGCAGAGGAGGAGGAAGGTTGGGGCATGTGGGAAATTAGGGTGCCTTTCAATCTCTGTGGTTGAGCTATTATTATATTATTATGTCTCGAATCCCTGAGCCTGGGCTGTCTCCCCTCCCCTCCCTTCTGAGACCCTCTCTGGGGAAAGCAGCCCTCCATGGGTTCCCTGACTCCTGGGCTCAGTTAACTTTGCCCTGGGTAGCTGCAGCCTCAAGCCCCACTACCTAGAGGAGGTCTGCAATGTCGCTGATCCAGCAGGAGACCTTTTCCCACAGCAGAGAAAGGCCCTTCTGAGTTCTAGGATAGTCTTGCCCCTTTCAGCAGGTGTCACCAAAAAAAAAAAAAAAAAAAAAAAAAGAGATGATATGGGGGGTGAGGTTATGACCCATAAACCATGTCTTTTCCATAAGTAATGATTTTGCCTGACCAGTAGGCAGGAAGCTGGGCTTAAACCTACAGGTAAGTAGTTGTTTTTTTCTTTAGTTGGCAATCTGGGCTCAAAGACAACAGGGTGACGCACAGCCAGGCAGATGCTGACATACACCCAGGGCAAACTCAAAACCTTGAGTTTTTTCTCTCAAGGTTCTTCCTGAGCCCCGTGCTGGCGGGGGTGCTGGAATCCTCAGCTGTGCTGTGCTGTGTTCCAGTCTCACTGTCCTCTCTTGTCTCTCCTATCCCCTCCCTGCTCCAGTATTTTCTTCACAATTTCCATTTTTACAAAATTCATTGTTTTCTCCAAATGTGTCCTCCAAACAGTCCACTTACACCCATCCTGATTTTTCTCCTTGTTAAAATTTGAACTACATTTGACATCACATTATGTACGTTTAAGCTATACAACATGATGATTTTATATACATATATTTTATGTATATACATATATATACATACATACATATATATATACATATATATATATATATTGCGTTATATGACAGTTAGGGCCAGTAAAAATAAGCTGCGGTCTCCCTCATCCTCTTCAGTGGTGGCAATAGGTGAGGCACTGGGCTTGGATGCAGAGTTGGAATCATTCCTTAAATGTCCTGAGGTGAATCACTGGGCTTCCCAAATCAGAAGATAAAATGAGAATGCTGCATATGAATGCTTCCTGAGGGAAGAAGCATTCCCTTGCTGAACTCGAGTGAAAAAAGTGTGTTTGAGATGATCTTCGGAGGAAAAGCACTGAGGGAAGAAGTTTGAGGTGGCTTAAAAGATCCTCCCTGGTGGCACAACAGGTTAAAGCACCGCATTATAAAGCTCTCTGAAGCCACTGCAGCACGAATTTGATGCCAGGGAGCTGACCCACATGGCACAGCAGACCTCTCCTGACCCGCCTGCTGCTCCCCTCAGCAGTGTATTACAGTTGATCTGCCTGTTCTGCTCCACACTCTTGTCTCTGGTAAATCCTCTCACCCACCACACCTCTGGCCTGTACCCCAGTTCTGTAAGCATAAATAAATAAATAAAAGATCTAACTTAAAAAGATCAAAATTATAGATTTCTTGGACTCCTGGCTGAAGGTGCTTATGGGAGACTCTTGGCCAAAGATTCTCCAGCGAGCCAGGCCTCCGGAGATACTTGCAGGGGATGAGGGGCCCATGCCCAAGCCGGAACCCAGGCCAGTGCATTCTTTCTGTAAGCCACAATGCAGACTGGCACAGAGTAAGTTTCCGACCAGGAAAGAACTCGCTGATAACAAGGACTGTAACTAAGCCCTAAATGCGGATCCAAGCCGGCTGTTCTGGCGGATGGTTCCGCGGCAGCTTCCCGCGAACATTCTCGCCACGAAACCAGCTGGCTGAAAAGCCATCTTGCCTTAAAAAAGAAAAGAACTGTTTGGCAGTTTGGTCTCATTTCTTCATTGACAAATCAATTAATCAGCTGCCCACGGCCGACTTTCCTTAATGTAGTTAAGCTACTTGTCAGTTTGGCTTCATTTCCTCATTGACAAAATGAGAAACCGACTCGGCAAGCTGATAGGCATCACATCCTGGGCCTGTGGGCTGTGGCCTGGCGCCACCCGCTACTTGGAAGTGTAGCACAGGATTTTGTTTTGTCACAATGTATTTGCATTCAAATGCTTTGTATTTTGTTGTTAAGTTTCCTTGCATTCGAACATGACTCTTATTTTTTGTTTTTTCCTTTACGGCATAATTGCCTTTTGCCCGATTTGCAAAAAAAAAAAAAAAAGTTTGCAGAGAAAATGCTTTGCAAAATACTTTTTACAAAATGCTTTTGCAGCAAAGCTACCTAGAACCAGAGTATGCTTGTATGCTTATAATCCTGGGTATGCATTCTCCCCTTAATTCCCACGCAGCCCACAATGACGACGTTGCTCCACCGCTGTGTTTGCGATTTGACCAGGAGGACCCGAGGTGGCGCAGCAGCGTGAGCAGCGGGAAGCCTGAGCTTCAAGCTTCCCCGGTTCCCAGGCCCAGAAAAGGGCCCCGCAAAGGGCCCCGCAACATCTTCTTATCAACCCGTGTTTTGTATGTTTTGCAAAGTAAGTGATTCCACTTGCAGTTGAGGAAAACTATTCTCTCTTTTCAGGCAAAGCCCCCACCCCTCCTCCCCCAGCATCAAGTGACCCTGTGTCGCCCTGGACATACGTTGCTTTTAGATTATGTGATTTTGTGATTGTGTTATGTTCAGTCCTCTGTGTGGTTCAGGGAGCTCCCTGTGCAGGAATAGCCTCCAGGACTGCTCCTCCTGCCACCTTTCTGAGTCCCCCAATCATGGAGAGATGAGCAGGGTCATGAAGAATGAGTCTTGGAGGTGGCCTGGACATGTGTGGGTAGTGGAGATGACCCTGGTCTGCTGTGTATGGAGCTACCAGCAGCTCTGGAGAATTCTCCCAATTATCACATGTGTAAACTAATTATCAGAGTCATTGATTGTCATTCACGGACAGTTGCTCCTGAGAGGAATATACTTGATAATGTAGTAGATACAATTATAAACAAGGCACACGCTGTATTTGTTTTTGATGGCAATGACAAGAAGTAGAATGAACTCAGTTGCCAAGTTGTAGGGCACAGAATAATCATAGTGCTATATCTTGTGGGTATAGCTATGTGTGAAGTTGCATATTCTTATGTCACTACTGTCAGCAATGAACTCATTTTCATCAGCTAAATCACAGGAAAGATTGAACCAGGTTTTAAATATGTTACGAAATAGCATCTGAGGA
>NW_004567111.1:50964163-50965696 GCF_000260355.1 Condylura cristata
AACATAAGTTAGCAGTGGAAATTCTGATATTTCAGAGCTTTTCCCGAGCTATCCGGAATCTGTCAGATGATAGCCGTTGCATAGCTTGTGTCACTTATGCAACTCTTGTGCTGGATCAAGACGTTTCCATGGACCATCATTTAATGCTCCCAAATACTTGGCCACAAGGGATGGCCACATGGCCTGATCTTGTGAGAACATTGCCTTTCAGGGAGGTCATGTGATTTGCTTGAGGTAGCAGGGTTAGTGGTTGAACTCACGTATCCAGCTTCCCCCTGAATCCCCTTGACTGGTGGCTGGTGGACTCTGAAGAATCCTGAACTCAGCCCTGTATCACCAAGAAAAAAGTTCTCTTGCACCCCCTCCCTCAGTGGGAGCTGTTCCTCCTCTCCTCCCCCAGATCCTCTCTGCTTTGGGATTGGTTCAAGATGCTGCATGCAACCTCTAGTGATGCCAGACATGCAGACAAGCACTAGGGTTTCCAATGTGACTAATGTAACCTGGCCGACCTCCACTTGACCAGTTTTCTGCCCCTTTGGGATAATTCCTTAGCTTGACTGGGCATCCGTTTCCTGGTCCATTATATGGGCTTAATATGCCCCACAGGGATGTTTTGGGGGAATTAAATGAGGCACTATCTGACAAGTTACATGATATTTCTTGTATTGGCCATGTCACCATGGAAGTGGTCATTGTAATCTCTGAGTTACACTGACCTCGGCGATGAAATGATACTGCTTACAGCATGTATGCCAGGCTTTCTTTTTCTGCTGTGTGTTAACAAGGCCCTGTGCTATACCCAATGAACTCATTTTCATCAGCTAAATCACAGGAAAGATTGAACCAGGTTTTAAATATGTTACGAAATAGCATCTGAGGACACAGAGCCCCCTTATAGGATAAGAGTTTTACCAAAGTGTATTAATTAATGAAAAAGTTATGCTGGTGCTTCTTGGTGTTTGTGATATTGTCAGCTCTTTAATATTGATCATTTGTTGTAGAGTCTTAAATTCTAAGCAGTCAGTTTCATACCTAACTTTATAGTCTTTTTTCTTAAAGGGAACACAGCCTGCATCTACCCTAGAGTGGTTAAATCACAAGCTAAACTCACAGCTGTAAGTGAGCAAACCAAGGCTCAGGCTGGCTTCACATTTCCTCTCAGATTCCCAACACACACCCATTCAGTTGTTTAAGGGGGTGTGGGTAGGGCCCAGATAGTCTCGCACTGCTGTCTGGTGGGCCATACTCTCAGAACTCGGGTCTTCAAGCTAATGCACTTAGCTTGAAGTATAACGACGTCAGCATAATTGCTTCCTTATGAACAGGATCTGGCTCACCTACTGTCTTTACTAATTCCTGATTCCACTCCTGGAGATACGTGTGGCCTTGCTTTTTGAACACCACATTTTTCTATGCAGCTTCCATCTTACACCTTATGTGTCGGAGACCAGCTCCAACTTTTGAGGTGTCTGGAGGCAGGACCCTAAGATGGGAAGGCGTCGGCGTGCAGATTCCAAGAAGGGGAGAGGGAGT
>NW_004567111.1:50966611-50976320 GCF_000260355.1 Condylura cristata
TTACACTGACCTCGGCGATGAAATGATACTGCTTACAGCATGTATGCCAGGCTTTCTTTTTCTGCTGTGTGTTAACAAGGCCCTGTGCTATACCCCAGGGACATCTGGAAACATAGCAAACACTGCACAGTGCTGGGCAGAGGCGAAGGGTTTGGTGGCAGCTAATTGTTCCCTGGCAGATGTGAGCTTGGCCTGTCTGTCTCTCTTAGCGTGTTTCAGTTATGCCTCTGACAGTCTCTTTCTGCCTCAGTCCTCCCAAATACACCAAGAATCCCAGCCACGCTACCTAATCACCACAGGTCCTCCTGTTGACAACAAGCTGCAGTGATTTTATTTGTTGAGAGCACATGTAGCAATATTTTTGGAGAGACTTTAGATGTTTGTCCAATGAATACATTTTCCAAGAGAAAATGCCAACAGATGGGGGCAGGCTGTGTTTCCTTGCTGTCCCGAGCCTTGAAGGTTCCTCTTCATTAGCAGCCCCAGAGGCCATGTACCATAATGATGGGATCTCAGGAAGCCCTGCCTCAGGCTCTGCAGCCCCAGAGGTCTGGCATCCATGTCTGGGGTCTGTCTGGCCTGGATCTGGGTTATAGTAAGCTGCTCCTGCAATGCAGCTGCAAATCCAGAGAAAGCGGCTCACAGAACCTGCTCACCAGGGAACAGCTTGCTGAGCACACACTGTCACTGGCATAGAGAGCAGGCAGACAATGCATGTGCGGTCATTCCAAGAGAGTCATTCTGCTGAATGGTCCCTTTAGGGTATCCTTCCCATTCCTTGGGTGCCAGCATGTAAAAAAAAAAAAAAAAATCCCACTGGTAAATTTCAAAGTGCCACAGGTAAAAGTAAACTGCATCATTTAGTTCCTTTGCTATTTGTTTGGGGTTTTGTGTATTTCATTAGAATGGTTTTGCCTCTGGTTCTGTCATTTAGGGAAAGGGGGAGTCTGGGACTAGAAGGAGGAGGAGACCTGCACTGTATTCCATGTGAAGAGTTAGCTTTAGGACAACACCTGTGAGCCCTGGGATTGCAATTTGCTTACTCATCCACTTCTTAATCAGGCATCTGGTTCAACAGACTTTGGCCAGAAAGAGCAAGAGGGGAAGTTGTGAAATCCCCTTCCTTGGAAAGCTTTGTTTAACAGGCACCTGTTAGTACTGAATGTCAGACAGAACTCTGGGCTCAAAGAGTGAATTCCATATCCTGAAATTCCTTCTCATAACCATTCCCATCAGGTTAACATTACAAATTCCAAGCTTTTTGCTTTGCTTGCTTGCTTGCTTGCTTGATTCATTCATTCATTGAATGAGCGCTTATCAAATGTGAACGATGTGCTGATACTCTGGGGGTACTGTCCTGCCTCCAGTGGCTTAAAAGCCAGTGTGGGAGAGAGACATACAGATAGTGTGGTCAGGAGTGCTCTGAGGGGAAAGGGCAAGGTCAGGGGTGCATGTAACTCACATATTCAGTTTGGGGGAACAGTCAAGTCTTCCTGAAAGGGACTAGGATAAATAAGTGGGAGCTACCTAGAAAAGAACTTTGGAGAGAGACAAGAGATGTGTAAAGATATATTTTTAAGTGTGACAAACGGGGGGCCCTCCCTGGTGGTGCAATGAGTAAGACACAGCACTGCAAGTTGGCTGCAGCCACTTCAGTGTGAGTTCGATCCCTGTCCCTGGGGGTGACCACATGGCATGGCAGACCTCTCCTGTCCCACCCGCTGCTCCCCTCAGCACTGCACTTCATCAGTCAGCCTGGTCTGCCCCCACTCTGTCTCTGGTGAAGCCTCTTACTGCCCCTGCACCTCTGGCTTGTGCCCCAGTTCTGTATGAATTAAAAAAAAAAATGGTGGCAAATGCTGCCCTATGGGAATCCTTTTTCCAATCTCCTTGCAGTCTTAGAGCCCCAGTTCCTGGGAAACAGTGGAGGCCAGCTGGCATCTCTGTGGAGGCATAGGACGTATTGACCTTTGCCTCAAGGACGACATGGGTGATGCCCCCACATGAGACAGAGAAGACTGCTGAGGCCACAGGCAGCTACATGAAGGGAAAGCCGGAGCACATGTCACAGGAGCACTGCTTCACTCCCGCTCGTTTATCACTTGCTTACAGGCATCGATCGAATACCGGCTACCCTGGCTTCTCTCATCTCTGGGGATACAAGCAGGCTGAGCACAACCAATCGCTGCCCCTTTGGACTGGTACACAGTGGGGGAGAGTGAGGATCAAGAGAGAAGTCAACCTGCGGTGTGTCACATGGGATGGAGAAAGACAAGAGAAATGAGACAGGGAATGCAGGGGTGAAGCAGGGTGACAGGAACACACTGACAGCTGACATTTGAGCAAATACTCAAGGGCGTAATCCAGGTGGCTTCCTGAAGTCACAGTGGTCCTAGCAGGAGAGATGTTAATGCTGGTGCCAAGGTAGCATGCGCTGCATGTGTTCATGGAGAGGCCAGGGCCTGGAGTGGGATGTGTGGGGACGGGGCACAGGGCCCTGGGACTGAGTATGGAGGCCTGGGAGATTCCGAGCACGAGGAGGAGACCCTGGAGGGGGGCACAGTGTGGCATGTTGTGACTTGTGTTGTTCTATTTTTAAAATTTATTTATTTATGCGTACAAGTACTGGGGTACAGCCCAGAGGTGCAGGAGGGTGGGAGCATTCACCAGAGACAGAGCCAAGAGCAGAACAGACAGGTTGGCAGTGGGGGGGGGGGTCGACAGAGGTCTGCTGCACCCTGTGGGTCACTTCTCTGACCAGGATCGAACTCATGCTGCAGTGGCTGTGGCATTGCATAGCATCATGTGGCAGAGCATCATATGTTGTGCTTTGACCTCTGCGCCACCAGAGAGGGCCTGCAACTTGTGTTTAAATATCAGTAGCCAATAGCGGATCACTGGAGGTCCAGGCTTCCTAGTGGAGCAAAGTCAGGGAACTGCAGAAATGATTAAGCAAAAATATTTACAGAACATCTAGTCTGAAAAATGATTTGCTCAGTCCTTTGGTTCTTACCCTGAAGGACTGCTGGGTGAGGGAAGCACATGTGTGTGCACAGGAATGACAACCCAGAGAGCACAGTACAAGGAGGAGGGGTGGGGGGGCAAGGAGTAGGGGGGCGAGCCCCAGCTGGGGGGCCTGGGAGGACCCGGAGGAGGAGATGCAGGACGCAGCTCAGGGGCCGCGTGTGTCCTGGGTGAGGTTATCGTGTTTCTGTTGTATCTGGCAGAACTGAGGATCACGTTAGGCAGAGGTGAGCCCCGATACCCTTCACTGGGAGCAGGGGAAGAGACGGTCAGGAAAGAATAATCTGTATTATTTGGGAGGAGGTATGTAAACATCTTCTATTATAGCACCTGTCAAAATGAAAATTTGAGCTTCAAAAAGGATTTGTCATGAGGACAAATCTCAGCCAAGCATTCAAATCAGTGATTTCAGACCACAAACACTGACAAGCCAAGGCAACAGGTGGTGGGTGTTTCAGCTAGCTTTTGTTACTTAACAAATGACACAAAACACATTGGCTTAGAACAAGGATTTGTTATTCCCCATGGTGATGCTGGCTGGGAGAATTGTGGATGGGTGTGGCCTGGGCTCATTCTCAGGAGCGGGGCTTTTGGCCTGGGAATGCACACAGCTGGGATGCTGGGCCTTTCCATGCAGCATGAGGTTTAATTATTACTCAGGTATGGCGAGGCCAGTAACTCAGGAGATGATTGCCATTGGAAAAAATGTTTTACTCACATTCCGAAGAGACAGAGGTCAGCTAGGCCACGTAGAACCACACAGGGAAGTACCAGGCATGAAGGAGACATAGGGAATGAAGGGGAAACGTGGGCTGGTGTGTTTATTGTGGTTTCTGTGGGAAGGAATGGTGAGGTGAGTACATAGGTTTAGATTGGGCAAGTTTGGCTAAGTTGAGCAGGGTCTGATGCATACGGAATGCCCCTCATGGTCTGGTGTTGGCTCTGGGGTGATCAGGGCAGGCAGAGGTGGCCCAGAGGCAAGAGCCCAATAGAAGAAGTGATTGGGGTATGGGCACTGGACCAGTTGGTTTTATAAGACAGACATTCATGGGAGGGCTGCTTACTGTTTCTGGGAATTCACTAGACCTGGGAAGGGCGGTCCCTCAGGGTGAGCAAGCAGATGGCAGAGTGACAGAACACTGAAAATAAGGGAAGAGGTTCACACCCACGGGGTATTACACCATGGGGTTAATATCTCTCAGAGTCTCTCACTAAGGGGTTAGAGTGGGCTTCCTTAAATGATGGAAAGCACATTCAAGGGAGCAAGAGCAGAAGCCAAAATCTTCTTAAGTCCTAGCCTTGGAAGTTATACACTATCCCTTCTATGGCATTCTGTTAGTCAAAGGACATCCAGAGCTGCCCTAGATTCACAAACTTGCAGAGAGAAGAGGAAGACTTGCTATATGGGATGGGATGGCTGTGGCAGCCATCTTTGCAAGTGGTCTACTAGTCTGGTTCCAGAATATTGCTAAGGTCTTTCAGAATCAATCTGATCTAACAGTAGGGCAGAAAGAAACTGAGTTCTAGCTCATTTGCCTTGTTGGTGTATGAAGTGTGCATCTTCCCTTCTACAGTTGGTCCCAGTATTGCAGGTTGACTGGGTATTTGCCAAAGCCCACAGGGAGCTTTTGTTCTTTCAGAAGAAGCTTGGCATGATTTGAGCTACTGTCCCTCAGAGGCCTCAAGGCTTGGTGTCCCAGGAAAAGGCCCGCCTGCTCTGGCAGGGATCCCAGTCCTGTTTGCAACTGTTTGAAGGCCTCAGGGTCAGGCTCTCTCTTATTGCTTTCTTATCATTAGTTAAAGTAATCCCACAACTTTTCCCAATGAAGTGCAGTTGCTTTATTATGAAAGTGCCATTTGTAAAGCATATGGAATTAGGCCAGTAATAGTCAACATTCTCGTCAAACATCTGGGCCAATGAAGCAGTTTCTCAACTGTTCTTTCATTTGATTTTTTAATTGTCTATGGAGTAGGTGTCATCATCCAAGTTTTCCCCATGAGGACATGGAGACTCTGGGGTGTAGGGACTCACTGGAATAAGTAAATTGGGGCAAGGTCCGAGGAATTGCCCTGGGCCCTTGTGTGAGGTAATCAGCGCCCTACCAGTCCTCCCCACACCCAGGTTTCAGTGAGTCACTTCTGTTCACCATAACCCACCCTATGTCTGGCTGTACTCATTCGGAGATTATTTCTCCCTTCAAATCAGATGCTTTGGAGAGTTCTCTTCATGCATTGACAACATTTGCCAGTGAATACTTCTCTGACACCCCCAAATGTAGCCCACCCTCACCTAACGCTCTGTTTACTTCTTGCTCCAAGAAGTAAGAAAAAGTCCCACTTTTACCTGGGAGACAATTTAAGTCCCTCAAGAACATACCTTGTAAGAAGTCACACTGACTTTCAAATTCAGGCCTCTACATCACCTGTGGAGGCAGTGCATATTCTTCCTTGGTGCTGGAGCTTCATTCTGGTGAGTCATTTGTTCTGCTTCTTAGACTCTGAGCTAGTCACCCCCTTGTCTGCTTCAGAACCTCCACCACTGAAGCCGTCCCTGTCAGTCTTATTTGAGAAGGCTGAGTCAATGCCGAGTCACCCTCTAGCATAGTACACAGTCCTCAGACACACAGGGACATTGATAGAGAATAATGATGACAACCTCTCACAGTAAGACCCTGTTTCTTGAGAACCAGAGCATAGTTTTGTAAATGCTGCTGGCCTGTGATCACATCCAGCACTTCCTAGAGACCAGAGGCATCTACAATTCCTCTGAGGACTCCAGGGTCTTCGCAGCAGCTCCATCTTGGGGCAGTCCTCCAGCTCGGTGGCTGACTCTGCTCCTAATCTTAACCCTGGACTTGGCTCTCTCAGAACTTCCTTTGTGAACAGAGGTGACTTGCCTGTCAGAAAAAAAAAAAAATCTCAGAGAGCTAAATAGAGAATCCAAGCTTCCCTGAAGATGCCTTCAAGAACATGCTTCCAGTGACAGGTCCCCAGAGCATCCAGGTGTGATCTGGGTGTGCAGAAACAGCTGGGAAATTCTACCTCCATGATTGTTGCTCCTAAAGTCCCACCCCTGTGGCCACTCCAGTTGATGGCTCTTTTCCCTCAAAGGCAGACAGACTTTTCCCAGCACAAATCACCTTCAGCTTGATTTCTGTTCTCTGCTGATTTTAGGGGGGTGTTTGCATTTCCTCTTAGGATTCTCAACAAGGGGTGACGTTGACTTTGACTCCTGAGTGACATTTGGCTGTATCCAGAGACGTTTTTTATTGTTACTGCTGGAGGAGGCACTACATCATCAGTTGATAAAGGTCAGGGATAATGCTAAACCTCCATCTGGGCACAGTACAGCCCTCCACTCCACAGTATAGAATTGTTACAGGGTAGCCCAGAATGAACTTAGGCTGCCTGTCTGTGGGGCCTTACCCACATGCTCAAAATGTAATTTTCTGCAGTCACACAAAAAAAGGGTAATGGGTTTATTTACAAAAAGGGGAAAGGAAAAGGAACCAACCCAGGGAAAGAGAGAGATACAAAGTAAGTGGAATATCTTACCAGCTCGGCTAACTTGGAGCTCTAGGTCACAAACTAACACTGCTAGCCCCCAGTCACAGGGTGTGAGAACCATTGCTCCAGAGAGAGAGAACTGTTACCTCTCCAGAGTGACAGTTGGAAAACCGCTATTTATCCTCCAAAGTCCCAGAATGCCTGCTTAGCTCCGCCCTTAGGTCCTTGCAGTTCTCTCCTTGGTGCTGCTGGGAGTTGTAGTTTTCCAATCACTGCAGAAGGGGGTGGGATCCAGAAAGCTGGAGTAGGGGTGCAGTCCACCAAACTCTGCAGAGTTCTTTTAGGACATCCTTTCCCTTAACAGAATGATCCTGTCCAAAATATCAAGAGGGATGAGAGTAAGAAACACTGCTTATCATGGCATCCCTTTACTCAGAAAAAGATTCTTCCCCTGCATCAGTACCTATCGCTGAACCTTGTACACGAGCCCTGCTTGCTTTCATTCTTCTGAACTAGAGCTTTCTTTTCCCATCCCTACTCGTAATTCCTTGTAAGCCCAAGGAAAATTATCCATTACCATTATCCATACTGTCCATAAGCCACCAGAGGCCAAGTAATGTTTTCCCAGATCTACTTGTTCATCCTCATGAAGCACAACAGTGACCTCACAATCATCATAAGATTTGCACATAAAATAGCCTAGCAGCTGTCACTGGTGAAGTTCCTGTAGCCCAGCAATACCTGAACCCAGCCCCTGCCATTATTTTTACCTGATCTCTTAGTAGGCAGCACTAGAACTGCTCCATGGGCTCATCACCTCCTTCTCCTTGTCACCCTCAGGCTAGCCCACAAGTACTTCTAAGTCCTGATGACGGTGTGAGTGGGAAGCAGCTCTGCATGCCTCACTGGCAGTGTCCCAGGCTTGAGTGTGCAAAAATGCAAGTACAGTCAGTGTGACACACTTTTATTAGGATATTTGGGTAGCAAATATCTGGCAACCAGGTGTTTCTTTCTAAATATACACACATGCATGCAAGATGGGGCAAACCCAAATAACATCAGTAAACATACTGAGAAGTCTAGTTGTCCAATTAGATATGACTCTGCCAGGGCAAAGCTCTGACTTGGCTTCTTTTTCTACTTACCACTGCCTCATTATGGTTCCCATAGGTGAACTGGGGCCAAAGTTTGAACACTCTGAAGCAGTATCTCTCTCTCTCTCTCTCTCTCTCTCTCTCTCTCTCTCACACACACACACACACACACACACACACACACACACATACACACACAAGAACTGCCCTTGGATGGACAAAAGCCACACACACAATGCTTAGTCTTTTACACTTTTCAAGGGCCATGTGTAGAGCCTGGAAATTGCCTCTTTGGGCCGGTCAAAAGTTAGAATTATTGGATGTTTTAGCTAAACCCTGACTCAATGAGATGCTTGCATCTATACCTTGAGGTTGGGATCGAGAGAAGGAAAACTACCTGGGGTAGGAACGGGTATTTAAAGGGAAGTTTGTCCTATTCTGTGACTTTCCCACTATCTAGCGGGGAAAGCAGCGGGCTTATGTGACAGCTAAAGTACTGTCAGCCACAATGCAGAGTGTCTCTTCCCTCTGCCACCTCCTCGCAGAGCTCACTTAGGAAGAGTTATGAAGTGTCTCGCCGAGACGCAAGACTCGAATAGTAATGAGAACGTTAGAGCTAGTTATGACTGATCATCTCTGTATGCACCTTGTACACCTGCAAGCAGTTTTCAGGACCTAATTTGCAATAAAGTGCCTTGAGATGGCCTTGCTGCTTCCCAACGCTACTATCTCTGCAGCCAAAGCTCCTGAATGCGATCCGAACTGTGTGCCTCCGAACTGTGTGCCTCCTGCTTACTCAAACTGGAGAGGAAGTGCACTATGCCTCCACAATCATGTGTGTGTGTGTGTGTGTGTGTGTGTGTGCGCGTGCATGCACGTGCATGTGCGTGCACACATGCGCACAAACGTACCAGAAATAGCAAACTCCTAGTCAGCTGTGGTCGGCACCTAGAGTGGATACTCTAGGTGACCTGGCCAGGTCTCTTTCCTGCATGGGTCCTTTCATCTCCCTGCTTCTGTGAGTAGCTGCTCAAGCCCTGCTCCTTCTTGAAGAACTGCCCTTGGCTGGACAAAAGCCACGGTGCTCCAGGGATCACCCACTCCTTGGCTTCCCACAACCCGAGACTGATGGTCAACTGGATTATAATAGTTACGTATTTTTCAAAATAAATGACTCCAGAATACAGTGGCTTAACATAACAATAAACATTATTACCTCACAATTCCATGAGTCAAAGATGGCGCCCAGGGCTGCATGAGAATCTTCTTGGCCTGGCTGGCTTTCCCAGAAGGTGCAGTGGTGGGAAAGTAGCCAGATGAGAACAGGCAGAGAGGCAAACCTTGCTGTGATGGCCCCATCGTCACCTACACCCCCCATGCCCCCAGCCTAGTCCTTAGAGACAAGTCACTAAGCTCTGTCCACACACAGGAATTAAGCTCCACCTCTTCTTGTTTTTAACGTTCTATTGATTTGCCACTCGTTTACTTAACTGTATAATTTGGGGGGTACAATGTCATGCCTCTGTATATCATGCCTCACTCAGCCCCACTGGCTATGCAGGGTCATAGCCCTTCCTTCCCTATCCCATCTTCCACCACCCCCTCATAATCAGGTATTATCATAGAGTCTCAGAATTATTTTTGTCTTGTGCATTTGTTTTCTTTGGTTATTTATATTCCACAAGTGAGTCAGATAATCCGGTATACCCTTCTCTTTCTGAATTATTTATTTAACATAATTACTTAAGTAGCTATCCTATTTTGTCCCAAAGGGTACTATTACATTTTTTTTATATATATATAACAGTTTCTTTTTACATCATTTTGTACATTTTTTTCCCCATATCAATTGTAATCCCCGCGGGTTTCCCGTCATCAAGTCACCCATGTGCCATCACCATAATCCCGTGCACTTCCCTCCCCAACCCCCCGTTTTTGACCCCATTCCCCACTCCACCCCCACAAAATGTCTCTGGTATATGGTTGTTCACCATTCTTGTTATTTTCTCGCCTGGTCCATTATACTCCTGCTATGAGTGAAACCATCCGGTATTTTTCTTTCTCTTTCTGGCTTATCTCACTAA
>NW_004567111.1:50977955-51034394 GCF_000260355.1 Condylura cristata
CCCCAGTAGTTTCCCTTAATAAATTTACTTAAACAAAAGTCCACATCTTGGATTTGGCTTCTTTTGAAAACCTCTACTTAAAAATAATTTTTTTTTGCCGACTTATAGCATTTCTTGACTTTCTTTCTTAGCCCTACACAAGCTAAAGTATTGGAATTTCTGGTTCAAAAGCATTTGGACGAAAGACTGCTTGCCTTCCATAGCAACAGCAACAACATCTTCTAAGTCTTTTCCTTATGCAGGCCGCAGAAAGGGCAAAATGTGCCGTGATTCTCTTAAAGCGATTCCTCACCCTCCTAGTGTCCTGTAGAAAATGGAGCAAGACAACCTGGAAATGATCTTCGGCATCAGAACTAATATTACATTTTGTGGATGTGCCGCATTTTGTTGTCCATTCACCGGCTAATGGATATTTGGATTGTTTCCACATTTTGACCATTACAAATACTGTGCTGTGAACATTTCCAGCCACCTCTTCGTGTGAACATGTTTCATTTTGGGCAGCCGTGTGGAAGTGGAATTGCAGGGTTAATATGAGAAATCCATCTTGAACATTTTGAGGAACTGACGTGCTGATTACATCATTTTATAACCCCATCAGGAATGCATGAGGCTTCTAATTTCTCCACATTCTTGCCAACACTTTTATTGTCTGTCTTTTTAATTTTAGTGATATGTCTCTGAGGGTTTCACTGTATTTCCTTAGTGACCAATGGTGATGAAAAACTTTTTATGTACTTATTTGCCATCTGTAACTGAAGATATTCCTCTTCAGAGAAATATTTATTCCAATTCTTAGCTTATTTTTAAATTGTGTTGTTTGTCCTTCTGTAGTTGATTTTTTAAAAACGATTTATTTATTTATGCACACAGAACTGGGGTATAGACCAGTGGTGCAGGGGCAGTGAGAGAATTCACCAGCGACAGAGTGGGGAGAAGAACAAGCCAACTGATGAAGCACACTGCTGAGGGGAGCAGCAGGCGGGTCAAAAGAGGTCTGCTGGGCCATGTGGGTCACCTCCAGGGTGGGGATCGAACTCATGCTGAAGTGGCTTTAGCTTCTTAGTGCTGAGCTGTAACCTGCTGCACCACCAGGGAGGGCCAATACATATTACTTTTTTTTTTTTAAAGATTTATTTATTTGTGCATACAGAACTGGGGTACAGGCCAGAGGCGCAGGGGCGGTGAAAAACTTCACCAGAGACAGAGTAGGGAGCAGAACAGGCAGATGGACGAAGTACACTGCTGAGGGGAGCAGCAGGCGGGTCAGGAGAGGTCTGCCACACCATATGGTCACCTCCGGAGCAGGCGGGAATCGAACTCATGAGGAAGTGGTTTCAGATTCTTAGTGCAGTGCTTTAACCCGCTGCGCCACCAGGGAGGGCCCATACTACTTTTTAAAAGGCATTTCACTTCCACAGTTCTTTTGTAACTCTTACATCCTTTCTGCTGGCAGGCTCCTGCTCTGCTCCTCAACAAGGAACACGCGCACACTCTTCACCTCCACATATTGTTATTTGGAGCATCTACTAAGAAATAGCATCTGGAGGTTTAAAAATGAATGAGGCACAGCCTTACCGTTCTCCTTCCATTTCTCTGTGATAGTTGGCCCTCCTACCCAACCTGCCTGCAAAATGTTTCCCTCAGAATATAGCACACAAGCTGCTCTACCTGAATTGGGTACAGGACTCTCAATTCCTCGCTTCCTCCTCCTCCTCCCCTCCCCTACCAACCCAGGGACCCTAAGGCACATTCTTGGACTCCCTGAGCCTTTGCAAATATAGCTTGCAAATTCCTGCTCCAGGACAATCACTGAAAGAACATAAACTCCTTAGCAAATCTGTTGGGAGACAAAGAACATAATTTAGACTTGTCATAAAAATCGCTAAATTTGACTGTCTGTGTGCCCTTTGGCAAATATGAGTCTGACAGCAGAGGCAGCCATCCTGATGCATGTGACAGGCTTTGTAGGAAAGAATCAAGTGAAATAATTCATTTGAATGTGGTTTGCAATCTGTAAACTCTAAACAAATAGCAAGGTATTTCCTTCAGTAATTTCCCTTCTTTGACTGACAATTCCAAGAAGACTGAAGAAACTTCACAACAAAGGCTTTTCCTTTGATTTACCCTGGCTGAAACACATCTGGGTGTTACGGCTGCCTATATGACAGTGCTTGCCACATAGCTTCTGAATATTAGGCCTGTTATGATATTCACGCCTGGCCAGAGAACCGCTACTTCCCTTGTTATGGCTGAAGGGTCACCTCCCCAAGGCGTCCAGGGTAGACCTTCCCAAGATGTTTCAGTCTGGCATATGAATTATTACAAGCTAATGATGAGATCCTGTTGGTTGAAGAGAAACCTTCTACCCTTAACTACCTGGAAGAATGAATGTTGGGGGTGTTACTCAGATTCAGGGTCATTTCTCCAGAGATAACCTTTCTATGAGAGAAGCCAATCTATATGGGCAGGAGGCCATTTGGTTATAGTAAATCTGGTCCTTTTGTCCTGTGACCCCAGCTCAACTCTCCCCAAATTTCCAGCCATCCATTCTAATCCTGAGCTTAGGATAAAAACCTTTGTTTTGCCCCCAATTTATTTTAGATTTAACACCCTTATAGATTCTCCATATCAGTATCATTAACTTTTTAAATTTTCTCATACTAATGTGGATTTGGTGTTAGCTTGATTACTGGACAAGTCTAAGCACAGCCCATAGACAGCAGGAAATTTCTCTCTGCCCCTACAGAGACTCACGTGGCCATGCTGTGGGCCCTCGGTTCTATCCCAAGAGACGTGCGCATGACATGCATGGAAGGAAAAGCTGTGTGCACCCAATTTTGGAGGAGCAGGGGGGAGTAGAATTTGTTTCTGCTCAGTCCTTCTTGCTGCGTGCTCCCAGCCACTCATGGTGGGGAACGGACTCCGAGAGACCCCCCTCTACTTTTACTCCTCATTCATCACTGCTCCTCTCCCTCTGACACCTTACCAGATCCACGGCTTCTTCACATCTTGGGAAGAGGTTTAAGTGTACTTTATTCTAAGATTCTTTATCCTTCTTCAAGGTAAAGAGTGAACACTGGGAGGAACGGTGGGGAAGAGTGCCTCCCTAAGCTAGGCTGTCTTCTCCCGCTCCCCCCACCCCAGTTCTGCCCTCTGGCACCCAGAAAGTTTTATTATTGCTGCTTATTTATTTCTAAATATTCTCTCTGTATGACTCTAGCATCATGTTATGAAGTATAGATAATAGGTTCTCTAGACTCTGGTTAGTAAGAATCGTTAAGAGAAGAAAACTAATTTTCCCTCCATCTTTCTAAGTTCCTAGCTGAGAGACCCTATTATATATATTAAAAAATAATAATAAAATAAATAAATTGAGGGCCCTCCCTGGTGGCACAGTGGTTTAGGACACAGCACTGCAAACTGGCCACAGCCGCTTCAGTGTGGGTCCAATCCCCTGCCCTGGAGGTGACCCACATGGCGCGGCAGACCTCTCCTCTCTCACCCACTGCTCCCCTCAGCAGTGTACTTCATCAGTCGGCCTGCTCTGTCCCCCACTTTGTCTCTGGTGAATCCTCTCACCACCCTGGGACTTATGGCTTGTACCCCAGTTCTGTATGCATAAATAATAATTTTTTTTCAATAATATAAGTTAATTTTTACATGATTTTGTGCATTTTTCCATCTCAGTTGTAATCCCCGTGGGCTTCCCATCACCAAATCACCCATGTGCCATCACCATAGTCCAGTGCATTTCCCTCCCCCCTACTGTTTTTTATCCCATTCCACACTCCACCCCCATAAAATGTCTCTGGTATATAATTGTTCATTATTATTACTTAAATAATAAATCTTTTAAAAAAATTTTAAAGAAGGATGAGAAAGCAAACAAGTTTGTTAACACTTTGTTTTGTTAGCAGGTGTCTTTGAACATTAATTAAAAGATAAACTGGGTATATTAATATTTTTAAGGGCTTATTTAAGCAAAAGTCAATTTGAAGCTGGCAGTGCCTAACAGGAAGTGATCGGGGATGCTCCATCAACCAAAGCTAGGGGAGAGATTTTTCTAAGAAAGAAAATGGTGGAAGCAACACAAGGGGACTATTTGGTTGGCTTATGCATTAACCTTATCTCGGGACGCTTAGCCGGCTCTTAGCCACCGGCTGTCCCTAGATTTGCCTGTGAGTTGCTAAGGCATCAGAAACACCCCAATCTGATGGCCTTCTTGTTCAATTAATTTAAGAACATGTATATCTGGACTGAAATAATCACTGCTGTGAAGTAATTTCAAAGCTTATAATAAGCCAAATGAGGACCCAGACCTGGAAGACCATCGTCTTTCTCCCTCTCTCTCTCTCAGAACTTTGGCCTCAGTTAACAGGTTAAGTTACATGCACATAAAGAAAGTATAAATGTTGTTCCAAAAAGAAAAGAAATCTAGGCTCTCCCTAGTGGCGCAGAGGGTGAAAGTACAGCAATAAGAAACGAAAGCCACTTCAGCAAGCGGTTGAGCCTCACCCAGGAGATGATCCACACGGCGCGGCAGACCTCTCCGGACCTGCCTGCTGCTCCCTTCAGCAGTGTTCTTCGCAAAACAGTCGGCCTGTTTTGCTTCCCACACTGTTTCTGGTGAATCCTCTCACCACCCCTGCATCTCTGGCTTGTACCCCAGTTCTGTATGCATAAATAAATAAATCTTAAAAAAAAGAAAGAAAGAAAAGACATCTAGTTAATTTCTCACATTTTTAGTTCCCTAAAGGAGTCATAGCATCCTCAGAACATTGATCAAGGAGAAGCACTATTTATAACTTCAAAGTGAGCTCTTGATTTTACAGTCAAGTCAAACCATCTGGGATGGGAAGTTTATTGGGCTCTCTTATCCTAGCAACCCCCTGCTAAGGTTGTGGGGCTGCACTCAGTCTTATGTTTCTTCTCCCATCATTCTTATAAACATGACAGGGGTGGAATGAGGCTTTCCAAGAGAGTCTTTGTTTCTTGCCACAGGGCTTTTCTCAGACAAAGATGATTGTTTTCCTGACCATCTAACCTCTGAGGTGGCTCTGATGTGTGGTCATGGTGAAGGAGACATTTCCATCAGTGTGTAGAATGCCTCTTTTTTTTTTTAGTTCATGTATAGCTCAGATATGCATGGAAGATATCCAAGGGAAAAAAGGGTAAAATTCCCCCAAATGGGCCCAGTAACCACCTTCAATACCATCTTCAGGTAAAAACCAAAGGAAGATATTGGGAGAGGTATTGTGTGGATGCAATTGAAGGAGGGTAAGAAGAAGAAACGTTTTGTAAACAAAGGTTGCCCTGTTTTCTAAATTTCTCAGGTGAAAAATTAGCTCAGGTGCTAACTCTTTTCTTGGTTCAAACCTCTTTTCTAATGCAAATTTATTTTAAAAAATGTAGATTTCCCTTATGCAAGAGTAACATCAACTCTGCCTTCAGATTTTCCTAGGTCTGCAGTTTCTCAAAATAATCAGCTCAAAATAGTCATGCCACAACAGGCATATTTTGGGGTGACATATTCTGCTACCCTTCAGAATCTATAGGTATTAGTTTTTAAAGTCTTTCTAAATCAGAAGCACACAAGCCTTCAATTTGATTAAGAAGGAAAAATTAATACCTTGGCCTTTTTGATTCCATATTTTGTGGTTTTTATTTCTGTGGGGCCCATGATTCAGTTTCTATGTTGGAAAGGATACATGATAAAAAGGACCCAGGATTGTGTAAAAGAGGAACTTAATTATTTATCAGCTTGAGATTTTTAGTACATGGAAACTTTTTGTATATGGAATCTATGACAATAAATTCCAAGATACTGTTCAAATTCTGTTTGTAATGAATTGTATTGCATAGTACCTATAACTTGAATTAGGAATGATATTGGAAAATCAGAAAACTTTAATCTGTGGAAAAAAGCACATTTGGCATGTACCTCACCTGCAGATGCCTGGAGATAAATATACACATTTGTATGTGTATGTTTGCAAATGTATATATACCCATATATGTGTATGCATGTATATATTTAAAGTAAAACTAAAAGTAATAAACTCAGATCTGTTCTGGAAAGCTAGGGCTGCTTGGGCAGTACAGAGTTAAGAGACGCCTGGGAAGAGAGCAATCAGATGAACAGGTCAGCTCACCTTTCCTCTAAGTAGTCCTTTATTGCCCCAGAGATCTGAAAGCCTCCAGAATGAGGAGAAAGAACTATGGAATTGAGAATTGTTAACAAAGTCTTCAAGAATTTCTGTCCCAGAAGACTTACATTTTCCTCAAGTTGTGGTCTGGTTATGGAAACAAATACTCCTAATTCCCTTTCAGTAGACAACAAAATGAGCTACATAAGGAGATGCATTACTGGATTAAAATGAATAGAAATTCAAAGCCAGGGACTTTAACAACAGAAACATCCATTGTCTAGAATGTCCTGTCTGACCTGGTTGGGTTCACAGCTAGTAAGGCAGGTTTAGTAGAATGGATTGAATGCTTGACATGCAAAGATTCTCTCAAGGTCGTTGCTTGTTATTCAAAAAAAGAAGACAAAAATCAAAAAGGCTTGAATTGCTGTGTACCTTCATTCTCCTGGGCCAATGAGATAGCCCAGGTAAAATAAGTTACAAGCTGGTAGGGATGAGTTGTCGCAAATCATGTTTGACTAGATGGACAAAATCATGGACTAGCAAGCCCAATTCTAACATCCTGTCCAAACAATTTAGCCCACCACACTGACCTTTAGACACCAGGCATGACAAAAAGCATTAGATCCTGACTAATGATTATTTCACAGTTTCTTGGAGAAGACTGAGAGCCCACAAGCACGGTTGGAATGAAACACACCTGCAAACACAGGTAAGGCTATTTGGAAGCAGTGCTCAGGCAATTGTCAAATGATTGTCCAGTTACCTAGTTAATGGTGTTAATTAAAAAAATCAAGGGGTTGCTAGCCAACCACAAGCTGGTAAAAGCATTCCTACTTGTAACATTAATTCACTCAAAAGACCACAAGACAAACCTGTGTATCAAGCAAATTCAAGTTTATTGGACTCACTGCGATAAGTCTACCACCTTTAAGAAGCTTTTAGTGTCTGAGAAGGAAAATTGCCAGGGACTTTAACAACAGAAACATTCATTGTCTAGAATGTCCTGTCTGCTCTGTTTGGGTTCTCAGCTAATAAGACATATTTAATAGAATGGATTTAATGTTGGAAGTTCAGGTTCTTCATAGAGTTTTAGATCCTAGGCTGTGTGGTCTTGCTTGGAATTGGGCAGATTTTCTGTAATAATGACTTTGGATTGGTGAGCACAGTAAAAAAGAATGTTGAATTAGTTGTGAGGAACCAGGTGATAGTCTTGATACATCAGCTTCTTTAGTAGATTGACAATCTTGTCTTCTAGAAACTAATACTTCCTGGAGCAAAAAGCTAAATTATTTTTGTTTGGACTCAGATTGTATAACACAGGTTTAAGAAACTATCTTGGTTTCAGTTCTCATCACTTAATTATTTGCCAGCATGAAATTTTTTTTTTAATTTATTTATTTATTCATACAGAACTGGGGTACAGGCCACAGATGCGGAAGGTGAGAGGATTCACTAGAGACAGAGTGGGGAGCAGAACAGGCAGATCTATGAAGTACACTGCTGAGGGGAGCAGCGGGCGGGTCAGGAGAGGTCTGCCTTGCCATGTGGTCACCTCCTGGGCAGGCAAGAATCAAACTCATGAGGAAGTGGTTTCAGCTTCTTAGTGCAGTGCTTTAACCTGCTGCGCCACCAGGGAGGGCCACCAGCATGAAATTTTTAATAAATGGAAATTTTCTGTAGGTAGACCCCAAGACAGTAAATTCCAAGATACTGTCCAAATTCTGCTTGTAATAAATTGTATTGTGGTAACTGTGATTTGAATTAACATTGACATAGGGAATTTAGAACAATTTTTATCTATAGAAAAAAATAATCTTTAGATTATTTTTAGATGCCAACAGTGGGAAGGTTGAGAACGTTAGTTCTGGAGATAGATTGTCTAGTTTCAAATCCTTGTTCTGTCATTGACTAGCTGTGTAACTTAAGTGTTGTGTCTTATTTTTATCATCTTCAAAATAGGAATAATATTTCATTTATCTTGAGAATTAAGTGACATGTGTGTGTGTGTGTGTATATATATATATATATATACTAAAAATACTAAAAATTTATACTGTAGCCTGGCATGCATTAACTATCCAATAAATATAAGTATTGTTACTCAATAACTAGACAGTTATTTAAAGCAAAATCTTCCACCTACTGGCTTTTGAACCTCAATTGCCCCATAACTGCTTCTTTCCTTTTCTCCAGAGCCTGCAGCCTTTTGGATGCTTGTCACTTGTGTCTGTCTGAGTTTGTTCTTTCTCTAGATTACCCACAACACTCTCCTACACCAGCATCTTTAGAGTAAAAGCTTTACATCAAAGAGAGGAGAGTGTGAGTGCCAGTAAACATCCAGGACCAGGCAGAAAACTGAACACACTGGAAGAAACTTCTGAAGGGGCAAAGGTTCTTGCCATAGGGAGTTGTGAATGACCCAAGTAGCCTCATGACCCCCAAGTTCTTGTTATGCATTCAAAATTAACATCCATTTATAAACATAGTTATATTTTGTGGGGGCATATTTGTGTGTACAGTCTTTTTATTACCCCAGAGATCTGAAAGTCTCCAGAATGAGGAGAACTATGGAATTGAGAATTGTTAATAAAGTCTTCAAGAATTTCTGTCCCAGAAGATTCACATTTTCTGTCCCAAAAGACTCACATAAAAACTTAAATCTACTCTCTTAGTAACTTCCAAATGTAAACTCTAATAATGTTAGCTATAGTCATCATGCTGTATATTACATCCCTAGATCTTTCTATCTTATTACTGAAAGTTTGTATCTTCTGGCCACCTTCATCCATTCTACACATCCCCTATCTCTGGGAACTGCCCAATTTCTCTATTACTATGAGTTTTGTTTACCTATTTATCCCCATGTTCACTGCATGGGTAACTGATTCCACACATAAGTGGACTTCACATATAAATGAGTTCATACAGTATTTGTCTTTCTCTTTTTGACTCATTTCATTTAGCATAATGACCTCAATATGTATCCACGTTGTCATGAATGGCAAGATTTTTTCTTTTTACGGATAATATCCTATTATATATTACATGTAGGTGTGCACACATTTCATATATACATATATGTAGTATATATAACATATATACATATGTAGCACGTATAACATGTATACATATGTAGTATGTATATATAAAACACGTTCTTTATACATTCTTCCATCAGTAGACACTCAGGTTGTTTCCTTGGCTTGATTATTTAAATAGTAATGTTACAGTAAACAAGGGCATACAGATATCTTTAGCTATTTATTTCATAGTGATTTCATTTCCTTAGCATAAATGTCAAAGGTGGAATTGCTGGGTCATAGGTATGTCTATTTTTAGTTTGTTAGGAATTTCATACTCTCCTTGTCATATTTTAAAAATTCTTCTCATTGGGCAGTTATGTGTGGGCTTGATCCCTAGCTGGGATCATGTGTTTGAGTCATAAGCTCTAAGAGCAGAAGTCATATTCAAGCTCAGGTCATTCCACCGGAGAACTCCAGTTTCCACAGCCATCTTCTCTCCTGACACACTCTTATCTTGGGATAACCTGAGGTCGATCCTTAATCTTGTGTTTCTCCCAATACAGGTTGTGGGCAATTTCCTTATTTACTGTTGAAATGTTAGAGGTTTTGGAAGATGGATTATTTTCATAAACAAATCTAGCTGCATAACTGTGGTAAAATTCTGGCCTGAGAGAAATTCTGTCAACTTTCTCTACATCCTGATGGGTACAGCATCTACAGTAGTCAGGAGCCCATGGTGAATAAATACTTGATACCATTAATTGATAGTGATTAAGTACCTATTGTTCCAGGTTGCTAATATCTTGCTGATACTCCTAGAATAATAGCTAGACAGACTTTTTTTTTCTTTGCCATCACTTACAAATTATCTCAGTTACAAAGGAAAAAAGCAGAATGGACAAGCACTAGATATAACATGACAAAGGAATGGATGTATCCAGAGAAGCCAAGCTCACTTGGTGCCTGGGGAGCTCACAGAGGGGAGGCGACTCGCAAGTTTACTCAGCCTAGACCAAGACCCATTGAGATGTCTTTACCGGGTTTGCTGTGTACTGCTCAGTTTTCCCTCTGCTTTCTTCAAGAAAACTTTATAATATTACACTTTCAAAACAAACAGAACCATCATGTATGTTTTACAGCTCTGAAGCCACTTTTGTAGATTGTTGGAAGTTTCTTCATGGCTCTAATGGTTGTTGTTTTCTCCACTGTGGTGCCCCTTTTACACTTTTATAACTGCTGAGTGATTTCAGCATTGAAAATGGATTATGATATATTCTGTCCATGTTTTGGTATTTCTGACTACTTGATTTTTAATTCACAGGATGCTGGTTTTTTTTTCTTTAGCAACTTGTACAATCAGAGTTAAACAAAAGAAAAACCACCCAAGTGCTAATGTTTCAATGTCATTGTTACTTAACACTACTTAAAATCATACAACAGACTCACCTTATACTTGTGGATAATGTCCCCATAACCTCTTTCACTGCAGATTAATAGGAACCAGCACTATAAAGTTCCAACAGTCCAATTCCATAAATGTTACCAATCAATCACGCATTTGGCAGTATAAATATTAATTTTTGACTGCATCCAAGGGCAAAGAAATAGTCACAGAATCACAGCCTGAGCACACATTAAACATTTAATGAGGCTTTGATGAATGAATGACTACTTGGATAATTCTAATGAGATCATATATGCATGTGATTCAGTCCTAGAACAATATCACATTCAAAGAAATACAGTTCCATGGTATAAAGTCATTCAAATGAATTTTCATTTCAATATTTAGATGGAAACTAAGTTTAATGATGACCCACTCTTCTACCACATACTCCTGACATGCTTTACACCCTCCCCTCTCTTCTCTTTCTTGTTATTCTCTTGTGGTCTGCTCACTGGAGCTTCTCACTCACTAATGCCCCTCCTGGCACTGCTCTAGCCCTTGACTATCCAACCCAAATGCCTCTCTCCCCTCAGGCAGATATTATAGATTGGTTCCAAATTCTTTTTTTTTTTAAAAAAAAAAGATTTATTTATTTACTCATACAGAACTGGGGTACAAGCCAGAGATGCGGTGGGTGAGAGTCTCTTCACCAGAGACAGAATGGGGAGCAGAACAGGAAGATCAACGAAATACACTGCTGAGGGGAGCAGTAGGCGGGTCAGGAGAGGTCTGCCGCACCATGGATTTCCTCAGGGGCAGGCGGGGATCGAACTCATGTGGAAATGGCTTAAGCTTCTTAGTGCAGTGCTTTAACCCTGCCACCAGGGAGGGCCCCTGTTTCCAAATTCTTGCATTCTTCTTCCCACCTTTCTAGTCCTTTCATTTCCCTTTCTCTGATTTTAAAAAGTTTGTTATTGGCAGAAAGAATAATGATTTCTTTCAGAGGCATCTTGTCCTCTTTACCCTTTCAGATTCTTAATGTTAAAACTTTGATGATGGGTGACAATCGGTTTTGCTCTAGAAGCACCACAGAAGCCTTCTGCATCGTTTCCAGGATAAAACCACCATTGGGTGGGAGCGCCAGAGTGTGTGGCCTATGTCTCCAGGCTCTGCGTCTTTCCCATGGCATGTCTGGTGACAAGGGTATGTTCCAGAACACAGACTGTTACCTAATTCACCTTCAGCTTCCTCAGGCTGAACAGTTTCGGTTTGTCTAATTATCAGCCTGGACCTTCATCATTGCAGGCCATTCTCATGACTTTCTCCAAGAACCTGGCTAGAATTTAGATTCCATTAACCAAAAGGACTCATTATTTTCTCATGACACCCATGAACTGGGAGGCCTCTTGCTCAAGTTTAACAATATAATTACAGTGGAGAAAAAAAAAATAGTCTTGAGCCTTTCCAATAGAGAACTTTCCTTTTAATCACTAGTTATGTATTTTACCTATTGTTTTTCCCACTAAATTAGGATTGCTATGGTGGAGGTAGGTGTAGGTTTGTAGAACAATAATTGTTACCTTCTCAAAAATTTTCCCCTATGCATATCATCATTACTTACTCTTTTAGACATTGCAATCAAGCTTTCACAACAACTAGTTCTTAGTTCCAAAAACTTTAGTGTTATAGATCCATTTCGCAAAGTAATAACATCCAGGGAAGAAAATAATAATTATAGGGAATTTTTCAAGTACATCAATTGGGTCTTAGTGCTTGTTCACAGTAGCTTGGAATTCTTCTTTGGGGTAGAAGGAATTGAATTTAAAAGTCAATAATCTACGTACTTCAAAATTACTGCAGCCACCCACTACCTTCCAGAAATAAGCACCCACGAAGTCTACAGACTCTGTATTTATTACCCACACTTGTTCTATTACTAATGTTCCCAAGTCACATTAAAATTCAAAATAGAAACTCTACAGCTTGTTGACCACCTAACCTGGCCTCCAACCCTCATGGCATGTTAAACAGGGGAAAGGAGGGAAAAGAGCTTTAATTCCAGTTGTTACAAGAGGGCTTTTGGAGCATGACTTGTCAATGAGGGTATTAGCCTAAGGCACCCATAATGAATTGACAGCCTGTTTTATCCCTCTTCCCTTTATCCCTTAGAAAACCCTCCATGAACACCCTTGTTGGGCAAGTAACCCTTCTCCTTATTCCAAAACACCCATAGTAAACCATTCTTTGAGCACCTACCATATTCTTTTAAGATGAAGTCTCGTTTTTAGTGCTTGGTGCAAATCAGGTGATCCAGTGGAAATAGGAGGAGAAGTCAGGGGCCAGGTGGTGATGTCATGAGAAGGTGAAGGGTGCATTTTTCATTTGCCCTTACAACATCACCATCTTAGCTTGAACTGATATTCTAAATCTTTCATCTTCCCCTGAATTTTAGAAATATTTGATGGTTATAGTCTCCATTGGAAGGTTTGGATGACCCAAGCAACACCTCAGATGTTCCCTCCCATCATTTGATGTTTTGCTCCAGGGAAGGATGCTGTAGATATTTCATCCAGTCCAAGGTGACCACAAGATCTTTAGTCACTTGTGATGGTGATTCTTATTCCTTAGGGCTTTTCACTTTCAGGAAACAGAAACCCACCTGAGCTATCATAAATAAAAAGAAAAGGTCTTATGAGACAACCGGAGAGACTCTCAGAGCAGCATGTGGGGAAGCAGCACCATGGTCCACAGGCAGGGGAAAGCACATGGAAGAACCCAGAAGCCCCTCAGCCTGGCCCTCACACCATTTCTCTATGTACACATGTTTTCTTGCTTCTCCCTGCTGTAGACTGTTATCTTTCTTCTCAATCACGTGAACAGGAGATGCCCATTGCTAAGAACTCCTAATTTAACACTTTCTCTTCCATAAGTGTGAAAAGTGGACACTTGCTGTTTCATCCTGGAAAGCCTAGTTCTGCTCACAGCTCCCTCTCCTTAGATCCATTGACCAAAGTGGTTATGAAACTCAAACATCCTTCTAATGAGATTGAAACTTTAAAAAAAAAATGTCTATTAGTATTGTGGGGGCTAGCTTCTCTCCTGGGCAAGGGAGTTTCTGTTGTAAGCTTTTTTAAAATCTCAGAATCTCTCAGTAAATACACATCAACTCATTACTAGAAGCAAAAGCAAACCAGAAAGCTCAAACCATTTTTATATAATATCCCTTATGAATTCTGTGAAATACAACAAAATTTTAAGCAGAATAGAAACAAATATTTTATATGTTTATATATAATAAAAGAGGCTTCATATAGGGAGCATTACTGAATATGATGTGAGGGAACTCCTTTTTAAATTCAGAAAATATCACTGACCTTTACCTCTCTCCATGTACAAAACGTGAAGTTACTTCCATGTATGTTCTAGGATTACACACTTTATAAACTATCAAAGAAGGGAAAACCAAAGGAAAAGACAAATGAATATTTATCAAACTTGTGTATGAAGGAGAACTTTCAAAAGATTAATTTATTTATGCATGCAAAATATGAGGTACAGGTCAAAAGTGGGGGGGTGGTGAGAGGATCCATCAGAGACAGAGTGGGGATGGGCGAGAGGAGAGGTCTGGGGCGCCATGTGGGTCAGCTCCCTGGCCAGGAATTGAACTCACGCTGCAGTGACTGTGGACAGCTTCACAGCATTGCGCTTTAACCTGTCGTGCCACCAGGGAGGGCCCTCAAAGTATAAATTTCTAAGGGAAAAAAAGATGAACATAACTAAAGAACATAGCAGGTTCTTTATGGGCCTTCCTTTGTGGTGCAGCAGGTTAAAGCGCAGCACTAAGAAGCTAAAGCCACTTCAGCATGAGTTTGATCCCCACCTGGGAGGTGACTCACATGGCGTGGCAGACCTCTCCTGACCTGCCCACTGCCCTCAGCAGTGTACTTCATCAGTCTGCCTGTTCTGCTTCCCGCTCTGTCTCTGGTGAATCCTCTCACTGCTCCTGCACCTCTGTCATGTACCCCAGTTCTGTATGCATAAATAAATAAACATTTAAAAAAATTTAAAATGACCATAGTACAAAATTATACAGCAAGTAGAATCATATAGCTATGCAGTCAGACAGCACAACAAATGACCGAGGAGTGAAGAGTTTGCAACAAATCAGACAGGATTTAATATCTTGAATATGTAAATTCTGCATATAAATTAGTGGGAAAATGCTAAAAAAAAAAAGTCTATAGTTTAGTAAAAGGATGTAAACTGACAATCCATACAAGAGGAAGTAACACTAGTAAGCAGTCATTAGAAATGTGTAGTCTCACAAGTAAAATTACAGCAAATTTTAAATACAAATAAGACTTCATGTTCATGTATTAATATCTTTAAAATAACAATACCCAAAGTCAGTGAGAGGAATAACCAATAATGTCATTTATACATGGCTGGGAGAATAGCCAATTAATAGAGATATAAAGGCAAATAATTTGGGGAAATTTACCCCTTAACTCACTAAATTTACTTCCTTGGATATAAACAGAAGAAATAATCCCAAATGGGTATAAACAGACTCTTTGTAGAGGTATTTATAGGAGAGAAAAATATAAAAACAAAATGTTCAATGCTGGTGGATGGGCTTAGTAAATTCTGGCCCTTTCTCTCATTACACATGTTTACTAAGCACTTACCATAAGCCAGAAAAGCTGAAGGTACAATGATAAAACGGGCAAAATCTCTGCACTATTTTACAGCATAATGGGGAATTTTATATGAGCTGGAGGAGAGCAAAGGTTGGGATTAGACATTCATGGAAAACTGTATGTTCTGAATTTTCCATGCAGCATGCATTTAATCCTCTAAAGTCCTGAGTCACACAACACTTAAGTGATAAATTGGGGCAGGAAGAGGCCACCAGGGGAGGATCACACTGTATCCCTCACAGAGTTGTCTGTACAAGAGTTACCTGGTCCCCACCTCCTGCCTCTCAGGTCTCCCGCAGAAACAACGGTTTTGGCTAGATTAGGCTCCTGCAAATATCCAATCCCCTGTAGTGCAGAAATTCTGGAGCCATCACCAGCTGAGAATTCCAAGCCCTTTCCTCTTAGCATCCAACTTTTGTCTCAAGCTCAGTTAAGCATTCTGTCAACGAATGGAATGTTGCTTTATTTAAAGGAACTCCATATCTAATGAACTAGTTGGGTTAATAAACAGCCAAAGAAATTTTCACATACAAAATCAAACCAAGCAACTAAATAAGAACTCAAATGGTTCTGTGACAACTAATAATAAATTTGGACATGAAGGTTGATTTTTCCAAGACCTTCTTTGCTACTCATTATTTCCCCAAACACCATCCCCTTTTCTCTCGTTTCACTTAATATAAAGTCACTCAGGAGCCACTAAGTCTTAGTTCTATCAGATAACACAATAATAAAACAAGAACATGAAAATGTGGCAAAAGTAAATGATATACATGCAAATGACATGAAAAGAAGTTCACTGAATATTAATGAAGACATGAACAGACAATCTTTGCAGTGTGTGTAAATTTGTACATCTGTAGTGATTATTAAGAACCCATGTTGATTTTTGGTTTCATAATTAAGCTTAGATTCAAGCTGGTGAACTGTATGCTAATGAAGGATTTCTTGACTCCCTGAACCCTTTGTCTGAGAAGCTCTTGATAGACCACAAGGGGCTGACAATGATTCTATGACCACACCTGCAGGAACAACCCAGAGACATTTTTTTAATATATATAATAGTTTATTTTTACATCATTTTGTACATTTTTTTTTCCATCTCAATTGTAAACCTGCGGGTTTCCCATCACCAAGTCACCCATGTGCCATCACCATAATCCCATGCACTTCCCGTTTTTGATCCCATTCCCCACTCCACCCCCACAAAATGTCTCTGGTATATGGTTGTTCATTATTCTTGTTATTTTCTCGCCTGGTCCACTATGAGTGAAACCATCCAATATTTTTCTTTCTCTTTGTGGCTTATCTCACTAGAGATGATCTTTTCCAGCTCCATCCAAGTTGCTGCAAAAGACATGTGTTTCTCTTTTTTGGTTGCTGAGTAATATTCCATTGTATATATGTAGCACATCTTTTAATCCAGTCATCTACTTTTGGGCATTTGGGCTTCTTCCATGTTTTTCCAATTGTAAATAAAGCAGCAATAAACATGGGGGTGCAGGTATCTTTTTCAATCAGTGTTTTTGTGTCTTTTGGGTAGATACCTAGGAGTGGGATTGCTGGGTCATAGGGAAGCTCCATGTTTAGCAGTTTGAGGAACCTCCAAACAGTTTTCCATAGTGGTTGTACTAGTTTGCATTCCCACCAGCAGTGCAGGAGAGTTCCTTATTCTCCACATCCTCGCCAACATTTGTTGTTGCTAGTTGTTTGAAGATGTGCCATTCTCACTGGGGTGAGATGGTATCTCATTGTAGTTTTAATTTGCATCTCCCTTATTACGAGTGATATTGAACATTTTTTCATATGCCTGTTGGCCATCTGCATTTCCTCTTTGGAGAAGTGTCTTTTTAGCTCTTCTGCCCATTTTTTGATGGGGTTGTTTATTTTTAAAAGAGACATTTTAAAAGAGAACATAATTGGGACAGAGGTCATGGTAGAAGGTAAGGAGACTGTGGGAAATGTTCCAGAAGCCAAGAGGTTAAAGCTCTGACAAAACATTCCTGGCCACCCTCTGACTTCCTTCTTTCCCAGCGGACCCTCACAAGAGTAGCAAAAAACAGACCAGGAAGGCTGAAGATAGAAAAGAAATAGTCAGTGGAGCTCCAATTGAAACAGAGACCTGTGGCCCTCTCTGGTGGCGCAGCATTGCAAGTTAGCTGCAGCCGCTTCACTGCGAGTTTGATCCCCGCTAGGGAGGTGACTGACCCACATGGTACAGCAGACTTCTCCTGTCTCACCCGCTGCTCCCCTGAGTAGTGTACTTTGTCAATCTGCCTGTTCTGCTTCCCACTCTGTGGTGAATCCTCTCACCACCCCTGCACCTCTGGCCTGTACCCCAGTTCTGTATGCATAAATAAATAAATAAATCTTTAAATAGCCTAGCAGATTCTGAAAAGTAGTGGGACTAGCGTGCCTTAGACTGGTGGAGCGGTTGGGGAGAAGACAAAAGACTGGTTTGGGAGTTGAGGTCTAAACAGATATTTGTGTATGAGGAGGAAGAGACAGCTATTTAACAGAGATCTCAGAGATAGGAGCTTCATTAAGTGATATCCTCAGTGGTTTTCCATGGGCAAGCACAGGAGACGGCAGTGGGTGTTAGGGAGCGGTGAGCTCAGCGAGATCAACAGCTCCTGTAAAGAGTTTCTCCTTCGCTTCTCTGTCCTTCCCCACAAACTTCCCCTCCACCCTATAACTCTCAGCACAGTGAACTGTGGCTAATCTCCAGGGACCCTGAGTCAGAATTTGGTTGAGTTCTACCAGGTTGGGAGAGGGGCCTGTTGGTAGAGGCTCAAGGGAATTGTCATCAGGATGTCCTCTAGGTGACGTGTCATGTGTGCTAAGGGATTTGCCATCGAAACCAGGTCATGCACAGCTGAGAGTGTTTGTGGTGTCAGGAATATGTTAAGTCTAGTTTAACTATTTATTTGACTAAAGAATACAAATGTGTCCATTGGAAGAACTTACACTCTAGCAGCTTCAAGGGAAAGGTGTTTGAGGATAGCTAGTCAATGGGGCTTTGAGATGCCTGGGTCCAAATCTCCATCCCACCTTTTACTGAGTATGGCAGTATCCACTGTGTCTTAGTATCCACATTTGTAGTTGAGGTTAGTACCAACACTACCTCCTGGGTTATGCTGAGAATTGAAATACAGCTCAGTATCCAGCACTTACAGCAGTACTTAAAGCAGAATGAGCTCTCAACCAACATTAGTGATTGTTCTTTCTTCTCAAGGCTTTGCTGGGGTCTTTCTTCCACACTGATTAGGGAAATGTGGATCTAGAACTAGTTAAATCAGCATCTCATTTTGTTGCTAAGCAACCAGCTCTGAGTTCTGCAAATGTGCATCACAGTATACCGTGACCACCCCCTCCCTCCCCCCACCCCAGCAATCAAGATCCAGTCAGGCAGTTGCTAAGCATTATTTTATATGACTTAAACCTCATTTCAGAGTGTGGAGGAGGAGGGAGATTTGCACAGACAGCAGAGTCACCATGCATAAGCAAAACCAGCCTTTCCAGCTATAGACTAACTCAATAAATAAAATAAGAAAACAAATGTGATATGTGTTTGTCCCTGCTGCAGGCGTGAGAGGAGCCACCCAGTTGAGTCCCCCTTCTCTGGGTTAAAAAGAGTGGTGTCCTCCATAGGTTAAGGGAACAGTTCCCTGTTGCCTTCATTTGGGCTTGGGGTTGCATGATCTGAGGGCAAACCTGAATGTGTTTCCATGTTGAGAAAGGGCAACACCACAGTGTTCCCACTCGCCTTTCTTAGGAAGTCACCGTCACTGACTTCAGGAGAACCATGCTTCTCTCAAACATTCACTCATTCATCCCTATCATTAAATATGTACTGAGTACTGGGTGTCCGCTGTCTGCTAGGCATTGAAAATAAAGCCGAAAGCAAAACAGTTGTTTTCTGGCTTATCTGGCACTTAGATTAAAAATAACAATAATAATAATCCATTAAATCCATGGATTTAAAAAAAAATCCAGTTTTCTCAGGCAAAGTATTTATTGCAGAATATTAGGTGGCTCATAGAATTTCCTTTACAACCAAATTAAGTGGAGTTGGGGATACACTAGAAGGAAGCTAGGAGCATGACCCAGAATGTGGTTCTGAACGAGCACTTACTGGCCATGCAGTGGGCTCTCGTGGCCCATTCTACTGTTAGTAAGCAGGCTGAAAGGCACCGGGACCCCCAAACCTACCTACTCTCGATGGATTCTTCTACCTGCCACTAAGTGTGTAAGACCTTCACTGGAAAAGAACTTTAATACAACTAGTGTGCAATAAAGAGAAAGTGTAATGAAAAGTTTCCCCGTGAGACACTCAAAGTTAACCACCCTCTCATGGGTAACCCCTAGCCGGACAGGGTTGGCCCAAAGCAGGACCACTGAGGCCCTGAAGCCAGACAGGGCGCCTTCCTGTGGGGAACCATAGGAAAGGAGCAGAAGGGACATATGTCCAGGCAAGTTTGGACATAAAGGAACAAAATACAAATCAGATAAAGGTTGCCATTTCCCGCCTCCTCACTCTCTCTCCCTCTCTGGTGTCTCCTTCCTTTCCCCCAAGCCCCTGGTACAAGTTCCAAGGCTGAGAAGCAAGCACAATTTTTTCTTCAGTTCTCTCTGCTCCATGTGCTTCTGTTAAGGGGAAGGATGTCCTAAAAGAACTCTGCAGTTGGGTGGGCTCCACCCCTACTCCAGCTTTCTGGATCCCACCCCCTACTCCAATGACTGGAAACTACATCTCCCAGCAGTTTGTGATGAGAGCTCCAGTTTGTGATGAGAGCAGAGAAAGTATTCCAATTTGTATCCTCCTTTCTTTCCCTAGGTTCCTTTCCTTTCCACTTTTTGTAAATAAACCCATTACTACATTTTAAGTGCCACATTTTAAACACCCAGGTGAGGACCCACAGACAGGGGCCCAAGTTCACTCTGGGTTACCCTGTAACACTTCCTCCAGGCCTTTTCTTTCTCCATCTCTCTTCCTCTTTTTTTTTAGTCCTTTGCTAGCTTCCCCTCGCTGCCAGCTGTACCTAGAACTTCTTTTCTCTGTGAACTTCACACCATGCCAGGACCCGGCTACCAGGGCCTCACCCTCTGCCTTAATTGTGCATTTCCTGCCACCTTCACCCAGACTTAGCACACACCATTGTTCTCTTTGCTAAGCCTCTTGTGAGGTGGGAAGTTCCCCAAACCTAAGAAGGTTTTCCAAAGGTACTGGGCAGACCGGAATATTCCCTGCTTTGCCTTTCCTTTCTTAATCTATACTCTGCTACAGGATTTTGGGAAACAAACTAGATTAGACAGCCAGCAAGCTCAGGGTAGTGCCAGAGAAAGCACAAGAGCTACAGAGCCCATAAAAGGCTCCAGGGAAGGCACCCTGGGATAAATGGTGTCTAGGCTGAAAAAGGTACATGCGGAAGGAGAACACTTTTTTAAAAAAATTTTTATTCTTATTTTATATATATTTTACATCACTCTTCCCCCCCCCTTTTTTTTAGATGTATTGATTTATGCATACAGACCTGGGGTACAGGCCAGAGGCACAGGGACAGTGAGAGGATTCACCAGAGACAGAGTGGGGAGCAGAACAGGCAAATCGACGAAGTACACTGCTGAGGGGGGCAGTGGGGGGGTGGTCAGGAGAGGTCTGCCGCACCATGTGGGTCACCTCTAGGGCAGGGGATCGAACTCACAGAGGGGGCTGTGGCTCGCTGGCAGTGCAGCACTTTAACCCACTGCACCACCAGGGAGGGCCCCAAACTTCCTTTTTATACACCTGCTTTCTCCTCTCAGGTGTAGTCCACATGTAATTGCCACCACCAGCTCCCCCTAAACCATCACCACAGTGCCTTGTGCTCTTCCCTCCCCCGTTTTGATCCCTTTTGCCCCTCCTTGTAGAGTGACTGTGATTTATAGTTGCCTGTTAATTGTACTTTTTAATTTATTGTCATTATTTTTTCCTGATCCCTTATTTGTTTCCTGTACATTCCTTTTATAAGTGAAACAATGGAATATTACTCAGCAATCAAAACACATAGACACATGCCATTCACAGCACCGTGTATGGAACTGGAAGGGATTATGCTCAGTGAAATATGTCAGGAAAAAAAAAAAAGGAAAATAGCTGATGGTTTCACTACTAGGAGAAAACTAGTGATTACAGAAGTTGCAGGTACAAAAGAAACCAGGGTCACTAGAAGCTCAAATTTAGGGAGGATGAGATATGACTGGAACAGAAAGAGTGGTACAGAGCCCTTGGTAATTCAGCAAGCCCGAGTGATATATGCTAGAGTGCAAGAACATTGACTCCAAGCAAGCTTATATTGCTGCTTTTAAATTCTCTTATTTGGCATTATATACTGATTTATTTTTATTTTTTATTTTATTTTTTAAAAATATTTCCCTTCTTGACCATGCTCAGTGAAATAAACCAGAAAGAAAAAGAAAAATATCAGATGGTTTCACTTATAGGGAGGATGTGGAAGAAACAAATAAGGAATGGGAGGAAGTAATGATAATAAATTAAAAATCGAAATCAACAGGCCGCTATAAATTAGAGATCTTCTGCAAGGGAAGAGGGGGGAGAAGGATCAAAACAAGTGTGGGAAGAGCACAAGGTGACTGTGGTGATGGTGCATGGGTAAAGTGGTGGTCGAATTACACGTGGTCTACACACTAGAGAAGAAAATGTTGCATAAAAAGGAAGAGTGCTGTAATACATATATATAATACAAACAAAACAAACCAAAAAAAGATTTTCCTTCCTCTCTCTCATCCCAGTATTTTTTTTAAAAGATTTATTTACTTATGCAATCAAGAACTGGGATACAGACCAAAGATGCAGGGAGAAGGATTACCAGAGAGAGTGGGGAACAGAACAGGTGGATTTTCTGAAGTACACTGTAGGCATAAGACAGGAGGGGTCTGGGGTCACCTCCCTGGCTGGGGATCAAACTTTTGCTGCAGTGCTATACTTTAATCCTCTGTGCCACCAGGAAGGGCCCTCATTCCAGTATTTTTTTTAAAAGATTTATTTATTTATGCATACAAAATTGGGGTACAGGCCAGATGTGTGGGGGAGTTGGAGGCTTCATCAGAAACAGAGTGGGGAGCAGAACAGGCAGATAGAATGAAATACACTGCTGAGGGGAGCAGCGGGCGGGCCAGGAGAGGTCTGCCACGCCATGTGGGTCACCTCCCTGGCTGGGAATGGAATTCATGTTGCATTGGCTGCGATAGCTCTATAGTGCTTTGCTTTAACCCATTGTGCCACCAGGGAGGGTCCATTCCAGTATTTTATTTTGTAATTTTGGTTAGAATACATACGAATCACTATATATATCTCTGTCTCTGTACCTGTATCTTTGTGTGTGTGTGACATACAATTATGTCAATGCTATTCATAGCCGAATACGTAGTATATACCACAGCTATTTTTCCTTTTCTGCACATCTTTGTTTCACATTAATATACACATAATTATTGTTTTTCTTTAGTTACTTACTTTTCTCTGTGCTGACCAGTTACTAACCTTCATGCTCCCTCAGCGGTGTTAATCTCTCAGCATATTCTCACTAAGAACTCACCACTTTTATCCCCCAAAGAAGTCTTTACAATGCTTTGAGGCCTGCAGATTTGTACTGGATCCTGCACCACAGCTATTTCCTTGGGGTCTCCCTCCCCTAATCCTGTGTTGGATCCCCAATCTTCTGGGTTCCTCTTCTGCTCCTGTTTTGCGTAACTTCCTCATTTTGGCGAGGCTTCCCAGAAAAGGATGTATTTGTGTTAAGATCCCAACGTGCCTGAAAAGCCTTTATTCAAGGTTGGTTGAGAGGGCTGGGGAGCTGAAAATCACTTCTCTCAGATGTCTGGGCTCCTTGCTCCCTTGTGCTGTGTTGTGCCAGGTGCGGCGCTGAGACCCGTGAGGCGCTTCTGATTTCCGGTCCTCTCTGTTCTCTCCCTCCAGACTTCCCTCCCTTCCTCTCAGCTTGTTGTATCTTCCCTTTACCTCCAGGATTCGGAAGCTCTATAATGACATGTCTTAGTTGATCTATTTTAACCCATGTCTGGACACTCGTGTACCTTTTCAGTCCTCAAATTATGTACTGGGACACAGTCTTGAATTATGTCTTTAATGACATCTTCCTCTCCTTTTTCTTTCCTTTTTTGATCTTATTATTGGAGGATGGAGTCATGGACTAAGTATTTTTTTAAACCGCCCCCGACCTATTTTCTCTATGATTTTACTCACCTTTCTAGAGTTATTTAATTTTATCTTCCACTCTATTGCATTTTCACCATGCCAATAACTCTTAAAAAATATTTATTCATTCATACAGAACTGGGGTACAGGCCAGAGATGCGGAGGGTGAGAGGATTCACCAGAGACAGAGTGGGGAGCAGAACAGGCAGATGGATGAAGTACACTGCTGAGGGGAGCAGCGGGCGGGTCAGGAGAGGTCTGCCACTCCATGTGGACCTCCTCTGGGGCAGGCGGGGATCGAACTCATGTGGAAGTGGCTTAAGCTTCTTAGTGCTGTGCTTTAACCCGCTGCGCCAACAGGGAGGGCCCAATAACTCTTTTTTTAAAGATTTATTTGTTCATACAGAACTGGGGTACAGGCCAGAGGCTCAGGGGTGGCGAGAGCCTTCACCAGAGACAGAGTGGGGAGCAGAACAGGCAGATGGACGAAGTACACTGCTGAGGGGAGCAGCGGGCGGGTCAGGAGAGGTCTGCCGGGCCATGTGGTCACCTCCCGGGCAGGCGGGAATCGAGCTCATGCCGATTCCCGTGCTTTAACCCTCTGCGCCACCAGGGAGGGCCCCAATAACTCTTTTTTTAACTTTTGGAATATTCCTTGTATTTTATCCTTATTTCAGGTTGTAATATCTTATTTGTCTACAGATATTAAAGATAATTTACCTTTTTAAAGCTTTCCTCTCCCTGCATAGTCTGTTTCTTCCAGAGTACAGTTAATGCTGATACTCTAGGTTTTCCTAAAGTGCCTGGTAAGCCTTAGACATATGCTTACAGTTGAGAGGGGCTATAAAAAGATGAATGGGAGCTCTTCACGCTTAGTGAACCCACAGTGGCACACTGTTAGCCCTATTCTCTTGGGATGGTTAAAATCCTCAGAAAAGATAATTCTAGTCTCCTGGCTAGAAGGTATCAGCATGACTGCAATATTCTGGAAGCTAAGTAGAGGGTAAGAGGTGGTATGTGTGTGTTACTATTCCATTGTTACATAAGTTTACTTCAAAACACACATACATACATATGCTTGGTGTACAGGGTGTTCTGTGGGTTCAAGAACAGCTTAACTGAGTGGCTCAGTTCACACACGAGGTTATAGTGTCACCAGGCCAGGTCCATAGTCGTCTACCTGGGCCTGAGGTTGGGCTTCTGAAGTGAGTCACTTACATTACTGGCAGGTGCTGCTAGCTGTTGGCAGACCACTGCACTTCCTCTCAGTGTGGCAGCTGCCAGCCCCTTGGCCCAGTGAGTGATTCAAGAAAGAGCAAGACAGAAGTCTTAATGTCTTTTATGGCTTATTTCAGAATTTGTACTCTGCTGTTGCCTACAACACTTTGTCGGCCACATAGAGAAGCTAACCTGTTCTCCGTGTGATTGCCGTCTTTGCCTGTGCTTCAAGAAGTATCTGGCCTGCTAGTCTTTGGGGGTAGGGAAATGGCTCTCAGTATAAATTGGGTTGGTTCTTGGTTTTCTCCACTGCCAGCTTATAATTCAGCTTTGTTTCTGCTAAGTCAGCTGCTCTTATCCATCTGTTTTTCTGCTTTCAAATTTTTGTTGTTATTGGCTTCTCTCCTATTCTCTTTGTTCTTGTGAATTTATGTCTTTTTAACAATCTCTTTACTGTGTTTTATTGGGAGTTAGGGAGGGAGTAGAAGCTGGTATATGCATCTGTTTTGTAATCTTTAAGTGGAAATCCCCTCCTGTTTCCATTCCTACTTTTTCTGGGCTTTGCCCTTTGATTTGAAAATTATTCTTTTTTATTTTTTCCTCCTATCTCTCATAAAACTTTTGAAATGTCCCCAGAACATGTTTTGAAAGCCAAAACCTGCTTTTTCTTTCTACATGCATTTTAAATCTCTCCTAAGGAAATGAATGAATCTGGTTAAATAGGAAGCCATAAGCTAAAACAACAACAACAAAAACTTTATACCTTTCAAATTATTATCTAACCACAGTAGCATTATCATCCTCAATCAGTAAGGGTGTTAGGTAAAGAAAGTAACTGAAACAATAAAAATGCTATTGGCCTTGTTCCCTCACTATACTACAGCCTGAAAAAGTCCCAACATGAGTTCCATTCTTCATCTACAAAACGGGGTGTTCGACAGCCAGTGAGATAGCTTTTTCTTAATCTCTCAAGTGAACCTCCCGGTGGTCAGGTAGAGAGGGATTGGTAGAGGAATTCTTTTCCTGGAGATGATTTAAATCATCTGTCATCATCATGATGACAGTTAAGGTGCAACCTTTGGAGTCCTCCTTGGGAGCCTCACTTTTGTTTGGCTGGGCCTTCAGGGTGCCTGCTTAATGATTATTGTACAGATTGAGAAGATGGTGCTTCTCAAAGATCCTATTCTTCAAGGACCACCCAGCCCTTTTTTCCTTTGGCCTTCTAAAAGTGAGGAGATATGATGTCTCCAGAGATTGGATTGTGATGGAGTGCCAGGTAGAGTGAACAGAACTGTTCAGTAGAATTGAGATCCTTCATTTCAACCCCAGAGCTTTTTCTACTATATAGTGTTTTTCAAAGTTTAATCTGCGTGTTAAAACATGCAACCATTGGGCTCTCTCTGGTGGCGTAAAGGATTAAAACATCGCACCATGAAACTCTGAAGCCACTGTACCACGAGTTCAATCCCTGGCTCCGGAGGTGACCCACATGGTGCAGCACACCTCTACTGACCTGCCTGCTGCTCCCCTCAGCAGTGTATTTCAGTCCACCTGTCTATTCTTCTCCCCACTGTCTCTGGTGAATCCTCTCACCCACTGCACCTCTGGCCTGTACCCCAGTTCTGTATGCACAAATAAATAAATCTTAAAAAAAAAAAAAAGCCTCTGGACAAGAGGCTCAGTCTTTGAGGGGAAAAGGACAATTTCCTCAGGATGACGTCAGTGGTAGAGTGACAGTTGTGTCAATAGGGGCTGCTCGTGGAGCTCCTGGACTTTCCAGGGTCTGTGTTAGATGATTCTGGAATAAAAGATGGTGCTGAATGTAGGGGTGGCTGAGTACGCAGGACTCCGGGACTGCATGGGTGACTTGGCTCCCGCCAGGGGATGAGAATAGAGGCTGAGCTGCCGCTGAGGTGTGTGCCTGTGCCGGAGGCAGAGAGCACATGGAGATGTTGTCATCGGTGTCATCTCAAGGGGGAATCAAGTGTGGCTGCAGCTGTGCTTGTGGAGAAATCGTCCGTTTGTGCTAACCAGTAGTAGTAACAACCCAGAGTAAGGAGAGGCTTTCATAGACACTGTCTGCATCCTTTCATCTGTAAACCCACACAATGTTCCCATGACCCCAGTTATTAGCCCAACACTCTTCACGGGGTTAACTTTTCTTTTTCCTAAAATATGATTATATTTCGTATCTTTATAGATGTTGCTTTGGGTTTAAAACACATGCAACAGTGCTGTAATTTTTGGAGAGTTTGCAATAGGCGCCCTCACGTACCTCCTCATTCCTGTATTTGTTCAGCTTCATAAATAACACTGTGGTTATTTGATTGTGTCCCCCATGGACACAAGCTCTCGTGGGCAGGAACTCACACATTCATGGACAAGGCACAGTGCCCATTGCTGGCCAGGCATGGTGGCAGTCAAAGGAATAAATGGACGATGGATCAACCTGTTGGATGGATGAACTAGGAGAAAATTGAGTTCACTGTAATGCTGACTGATTTGTAAAACTTGCTCTACACATTAGATAAAGAACCTGCCATCCTCTGTGCCAGACTGTGCTCTTCATCCCGTCTCTCTTCCCCCTCGTCTCCTCCCTCTTTCTCCTACTCCTTCCCTTCCTACTACTTCTTCTCCCTCCTCCCAAAGACCCAGTTAGGAACCTACATATGACACTGTCTCTGCTGCACCAGCCAATCCAATCCATCTCCCAACCAGTAGACTCTGACCTGCTTCCCATTAGCTTCCAATGACTTTTCTCCACTCATACCATTCTGCACATCACCAGCACAACCTACCAGGATTACTGCACCTCCCCCCGACCCCTACACAAATCATCTCCATTTCTTCTATCCCAGTCTCTTCCACTTACTCTTGTATAGTAGTGTCCCTCTAATGTTAAAGTCCAAAATGCAGAGCCTGACTGGATAGGTCAAGGTCTGAAACTGTGTTTCCTAGGCTGATCCCTCTGGAAAGCCCCTCTCTAGCCCCCTGCTCTAGCTAATTCACAGCTAATTTACCCAGTTGTCACATCCTCCAGAAGACATTCCTTGATCCCGGCCACTTATCTCCCACTGCAGACTCAGTAAACATACCCCAAAGGAACACTCCAAAGCTGCCTCCCCTCTGGTCCTCACCACCTTGGGGTACATCCACCTGCCTCCTGTCACCTTCCCAATCCAGGGGAGTGGGAAAGAGCCTGGAGCAATAGAAGGTCATAACTCTGCTGGATGGATGATGGTCTCAGGACTCCCTATCATCCTCTCCAGGCAACTTTTCTAGTCCTTCAAATGGCACCTGTCTGTTACAGTGGTTTCTACGGGATGATGTTAAGGGCAGAGGATGTCTGTCTTCACGGCACACTCCCAGTTCCTGCCGTTGTCTGCTTTGCGTTACTTTTGTCCTTTTTGGTATTAATTTCATCAGTCTTCTATTTGCATTTGTTTTGGACAGAATTATTGTGGATAGCTGAATCTGCAGCAATTCCCACCATCCTGCGCACCATCCACTGGACCGTCTTCTTGAATAAAGGCACCTGTCTCTCTCCCTCTGAAATATCATCCTCCAAACCAGCAACTTGTTTTTACAACTGGGAGACTTTTTCCAGGGTCCCTTCAGGAGTTGAAGATACAAGGGTTGGTGTCTGACACACCCCTGACTCCTGAGAATCAGAGGAGCCCAAATGTTCCCAGAGTGACATGGAGTCTCAGAAGCCTGACTTTGGAGTCAACCCATTCTTCTCGCAGTCTCTCCACTATCATCCCACAGTAGGATCCCAAATTTCTTTAAACTCATCCAGTTCTGATGCTATTATTGGGTTAGTTCCAAAACTACATTCCGAGGCCTATTAGAAAAGGAATTGGATCAAGAGGGTGAGGTGGCAGTAATCCTGGTAGGCTGTGCTGGTGGTCTGCATTTGCTGTTTGTTTAGCCAGTCTCTTTGCTTCTCTGGGTATCATTTTACTCACCTGTGCAAGGTATTTATGTACCTCCTGTCAACCCACAAATTATGGTAGTAATGTGAGTTGGTGAATGTGAAAATGCTTGTCAAGTAGGGAGGGATTCACAAAGTTAAGGTAAGTTGACTATTAACAAAGAGGGCGTGACATAGGAGAAAGGAAAGTAGATGTTTCATTTGACATTTCTTACTACCCACCTGTGGTCATTTTCATGCTGGTGCCCACATAGACAAACGACCCAGAGTCTCAGTCTAATGCCATGTCACTTTTATAAGCTATCGGGAATGGGCATTTAGTGGGAGCCTGAGATTACAAGCAAGTAGACCATTCTACCTGTATGTTTTCTGAGGTGAGGCCAGGCATAATTTAATTGCTAACAGCATGGTGGCATTTTCTGGAAGGCCGACAGTCTAACCCAGGTCTCCAAAACTGTCCAGAGTGGAGGAGAAATCAAAGAGTCAGGAATGTCTCTGAGCCCACCTTGCCCCCATTTTAAAGGAAAGTCACAGGGTCTCTGTTCACAAATAAGGTCTCTATTCACCCACATATTCTAGGTTCATGGTGAACTGCTTGGTACCAGGCACTACATATAGTATAGCCTAGAGAATGAGCATATGACCTTGGAGAATCACAAAACTTGAAAAAATGTAACTGGTCTTCCATGAAGAAATTGGTTTTCAAATCTCTCCTTGGGACTTTATTCAAGTTTTTGAGATAAGGAGACAAAAATGTGCATATTTTCTCCTGCACATGGGGTTATGCTGGACTTGAGTCCAGTCCAGCAACATCTGGGCCCCATGACTCTTTATCTCCTGTGCTCATGCCCGGCCTCGGGAGAAGGCTGGCAAGCGTAAGCCTCCATTGACATTGTAGTGACCTTCTCTGGGTATCTGCTGCTCAGCCATATGGCCACCACCTTCTACCCAGAATGCTTTCTCCTCTTCCCAGAGGGCATTCTCTTCCTCCCATAGGGACTTTTTATCTTCCCACAGGGCCTTCTCCTCCTCAAGAAGGGCTCTTTCCTCTACCCACAGGGCCTTTTCTTCCTCCCACAGGGCCTTGTCCTCCTGAAGAAGGTTTCGGTCTCTTTCCCATAAAGCATTGTCCTCTTTCCAGAAGGCTTTATCCTCCTTCCAGAAGATGCGGTACTTTTTCCAAAAGGTTTTCTCTTCTTCCCGGAAAGATTTTTCCATTTCCCAGAAGTTTTTTTCCTCTTTCCAGAAAGTTTTCTCCTCTTCCCAGAAAGGTTTCTCTTCTTCCCAAAAGCCCAAAATCTGCCCCTGAAAAGCACGGATCTTGACCCGGAAATTCCACATCTCTTCCCTGAAGTCTTCTATTTTCTTACGGAAAATTTTCATCTCTTCCCGAAAAGCCTTTTCTTCCTGAAGCTTATGGATTAATTTCTTCTGGCGAATATTGGGTGAGGTGGCCACAAGTGATCGGAAGCAAACAAGGCCCATCCATTTGCTCACCTTGAAGGGAAGCACCTTCCTAGTCAGCCAGAATGGTGGAGTGGACATGATGGAGGACAGGGCTGTTAACCAAGTTCAGGTCAGCTGGTCAAACCCTGAGGGGACACAAGACAAAACATAATGTTGACAAAAGCTGTCTCAAAGAACCTCAAAGAAAAAAGTTCCCAACCGGACAAAACTATAATTTTATTGTATATAGAGAAATAAACTTGGATGAAAGGTAACACACACACACACACACACACACACACACACACACACACACACACACTTCCAGGCCTTTTTCAGTGACAGCAAACTACATTCAGTTTTTTGGATACAGCTTCCCGATTCCACACCAGGACACATGTTGTATCTTCTTTAGAGATAACTTTGTCTTCCTCTTGTGGGCTTGAATGCCCTTTCCTCCCTTCTCAGAAAGATACCTTGGGGCCCTTCTTGGTGGTACAACTGGTTAAAGCACTATGAAGCTATTAACAGCCACTGTAGTATGAGTTCAATTCCTGGCCAGGGAGGTGACCCATATGGTATGGTAGACCTCTTCTGACCTGGCTGCTACTCCCCTCAGCAGTGTGTTTCACTCATTCTGTCCTGTTCCCCATTCTGTCTCTGGTGAATCCTCTCACCACCCCCACCTCTGGCCTGTGGCCCAGTTCTTATATACATAAGTAAATTAATCTTAAAAAAAAAAAAGAGAGAAAAGAAAATTACTTGGACCTGCTAGACAAAGTTTATCATCACCTCTTCACTGCCACCTGTCCACATTCCTACTCTTTCCTTGTCATGCATGACTGGAATTAGGTGTGGACATGTCATCCCTGTAACCCAGCATTGAATATCAAGTTGTGCAAATAAAGAGGTAATAGTAAGAGTATTGATTAAAATTAAACTAGATACCACTGGACTTGGGAACTTTGATTTTTCTACGTGGCAATATGGTTATTTGTCTAATTCCTATGAATGTCATAACTTAGTGTGTCACAGTGGGAGAAAGTGCCCCATTCTCCTCTGAAGTCTCCACATTTCTCTCTGCTATGCAAAGCCACTGAGGCCTGCAAAAAGCATTGGTTGAACTGGATTAAGTAATTCATCTTGAACAAATCCTCATGACCAACTAGAGCTGCAAGGACGCTCCCAGTTATAATCAGCTTTCTAATGACATTATTATCAGTAGTTACCATCTGGCCACTTCACCTGATTCTCTGTTTAATCCTTTCACCAGGAGATGGGTGCCTGGATGAATTCCATTTTATACCCCAGAAAACCAAGGCTTTTCATCTAACTCTACCACTGATAGAAAGCAAATTAGAAAACATTGAATGTTTTCATTAAATAACCATGTTTTTCAACAAACAAACTGTCCTGCATCTGCAGTAGAAACATTTATGCTGGTTTCTGCCTCTTCTGAAGTGTTTCTGGACCTACCCAGCACTGAAAATAACCATCATTCCCACTTACACTACAGCTTTATTTCTTTCTTTGTGAGAAATGTTTGAAGGAAGGAGAGAGCTTGCTGAGCCATATATCAATTCCTTTTCCCCATAGATACCAGCTGCATGTTCACTCCTTATCACCAGCCATAATTCGAGTCCTCTTTATGACCTCAACCTTTCTGTAGCCCTTGCTAGCACGCTTTCCTTTTAGGGTTGCTCTCCACAGAAACGGAGTGTCTGCGTTTATGAGGAGGAGAGAACCACAAAACTAAGTGGGAAAGTTAGTTTGGGGTTAAGTGGCTCCATCTACAGAGTCCTTGAGAACAGAAAAACTGCAAGTAGTAAGTCAGTGAGCACACAATGTGAGCCATACATAATCTCCCCTTGAATCTAACTTCTTGCTGAGGGCACCGCTGGAGGACCTGCTGGTGGCATCTACTGATGAGATAAATATGTTATAAGTCAGGTATTCAGGGACTCCCCTGTGTTCTCAGAGGATCTAGGTGCCCACTTGTGAGGCAGAAACTTCCTCAACTTCTGGGCCACCCTCATGGCAGCCACATCCATTTCGATTTCCCCCCTCTAGGTTCCTAGGCTAGGTCAGGCCCTCCCCACATCTCACACCTGCATGGTGACCTTGTTACATCAGTGATCCTTCACAGCTTCTTCCACCTCTTTCTATCTCTGGCTTTTCTGCCTTTGTTAGACAATCACATTCAAGATTTATCTTAAAAACATACCAACCAACCACCCAACCACTCAACCTCCCAGCAAGCCAGCCAGCCAGCAGCCAACCACCCTGAAACAGTCTTCCAACTCCTTCCTTCTATTTGCAATCCCTCTCCTTCTAAAAATCACACTTGACAATCACTGTCACTGTTTCTGCGTTGTGTTTGCACCTTCAGCCTACAGAAATGTCTTTGCCCTCCAACTCCTGTGACTTGCTAGTTGTTTCGTTCTGACCTCTTAGCTGCATGTGACACAAATCCTTTTTGACACTCCTCTTGGCTTCTAAAACATTAGGTCATCCTGTCCTCCTCTCCCCCTACTCTTTCTCAGTCTATTTATGGACTCATTTTCCAAATGCAGTGTACTTTCATCCCTATAAAGCAGAACCTACCTCATAGGACCCTTTTTTTAATATATATATATATGTGTGTGTGTATATATATATATAAAATAACTTATTTTTACATCATTTTGTGCCTTTTCCCATCTCAGTTCCTCATAGGACTACATACTAGTGCTTCATACAGTGCCTGCACATAGAAAGTGCTCAATAAAATAGGAAATAAGGGTAATTATAATTACTATTTTGGGTCTTTTCCCATTCTCTTAGGAGAGCATGTCAAAACAATCATAATCTAGTGCTGCAAAACATTTAGCCTTTTCTTTCAGCTACCTCCCTGATGCTTACACTCTGGTCATCTGGAATCCCTCAAACATGCCAAGGTGCTCTCCATTCCATGCCATGTTGTTTTCTCTCCTTGGATCACTTTGTCTAACCCCACCTCACTTCACCTGGCTAACCCAACAGGTCAGGAGTCACTTCTTCTAGGTAGACTCTCTTGACACTCCCTACTGAGTCCGTGTGCCCCTCCTATCCTACGAGGAACACATGGCCTCCCATTTCTATGTCCAGCACATAGAATTGTGGTGTCTGGTCTATAACAGATGCTAAGTAATGTCAGGTGAGTGAATGGCAGTCTCCTGGGGTAGAATGTCATAAACAATCTTCAGGTTTTCTCATTACCACTTAAATTATTTTTGAAAAGGATACCAAATATGTAGATGTGTGTTTAGATATGAGACATAAAATTTAATATATATATATGTAGATATAAAAACTAGAATCAAAGAAACATACCCAATCATCAACATTCTATTTCAAGACTATAAAAGCAGTTTTTAAGGGAAGTGTTTAAAACCAATACTACCCAAGCTAAAACCAACAGTTACTTACTGCTTAGCTGTTCCCAACTGGACAAGTCCTGTGGCCCTCTGTGGGCAAGAGGTCATTGTCATGTCAATTCCTTAGTGATGTCATTCACAGGCAACTTTAACACTGTTTCCAAGGACCCCTCTGTTGCCTCTCAGTTCTGACTCACAGAGGGGCAAGAGCCAAGATGGGGCCCCACATTAGAGACTTTAAGGAGTAGAGAGAGCACCTGCAAGCTTCTTCACCTTCCATCTTTGACTTCACCAATAGTGTGGCACTTGCAGGTGACTGATTGTTACCTCACATTCTGCTTGGATTATATCTAGGAACAGGCTTCTGGGAAGTCATTCAGTGGGGGAAGGGTGGAGGTAGTGAGTCATTTCTCTCACTGCCTTCAGGATTCTCTCTTTTTAGATTTTGACAGTTGGACTATGATGGATCTAGTGTAGCTCTCATTGTATTTATACTGCTTGGAACTTATTGTGCTTCCTAGTTATGCAGATTTAAGGCAGTTTTTTACTCAAGTTTGAGAAGTTTTGTGCCATTATTTCTTCAAATATTCTTTCTTCCCTTTTCTTAGGACTCCTACTATGTATGTGTAAGTACTTGGTGGTGTCCCAGGGTCTTTAAGGCTCTGTTCATTTCTTTTGGTATTTTTCTTTCTTTCTTTCTTTTTTTTCCTATTGCTTAGAATGGATAATATCCAGTGACTTATCGTTAAGGTCACTGATTCTTTTGCAGTTCAAGGTTGCTGTTGGGCCCCTCTATTTTTCACTTTTGACTACAGAATTTCTATTTGATCCTTTAAAAGTATAATTTACATCTCTTTATAAGTATTTCCCACTAGATGAGACATAATTCTCATGCTTCCCTTTAATTCTTTACCTATGATTTCTTTTGGTTCGTTGACCATAGTTTTAACAACTAATTAAAATTTTTTATCTAGTCAGTTCAACATCTGTACCTGAGGGACAGTTTCTAACCAAATAGAGAATGACTCAGAATCATAGTTTCTATTGACTGCTTGCTCCTCTCCCCATTTCTTTGTCTCAAATTTTGTTGAAATTAAAAATTTTTTAAATATTAGCTTAGGCCCTCCCTGGTGGCATAATGGGTTAAAGCACAGCACTAAAGAGCTAAAGCTGCTTCAGCATGAGTTCAATCCCTGCCTGGGAGGTGAGCCACATGGCATGGCAGACCTCTCCTGACCCACCACTGCTCCCCTCAGCAGTGTACTTTGTCAGTCCACCTGTTCTGCTTCCCACTCTGTCTCTGGTGAATCCTCTCACCCCTGGCTTGTACCCCAGCTCTGTATGCATAAATAAATAAACAAATAAATAAATAAATAAATAATCTTTAAAAAATATATTAGTTTAAGTATCATAATAATCAACAGTATAATTACATTACAAATAATAATAATATGATGTGGCATATTAAACCCTCCCTCCTTGGATTTGTTGGTGTATTTTTATTGTTGTGGCTATTTTTTCATTTGATTCCTTGGCAGATTCTGCTAAGCCATGTATGGTCACTGAAGAGGGCTTGATTATATTAATGGCCACCTACTGAGTAAGAGATTTCCTTGAAGTGACAAGTCTCCCTTCCTTTGCTGAGTGTGTGGTTGTCAAGGTACGAACTTCATTGCACTTGTAGTTCTCCCTGATCCTTCGCTTCCTGCTTGTCCAGGCCCTCAAGGTCAGCCTGAGGTGAGAGATTATGATATTAGGGCTTTCCCAGCCAAGTGACTTTCTAGATTCCTCCCACAATGTCAGAGCTATTCTTGTTCTTCAGTTTTTCCTTTTAAGTTGTTGGTCAGTTCTTATTAGCCCCCATTGTTAACACTGCCTAGGTAGCTATAATATTAAACAATTTAATTTTTTTGTTGACAAATGCCATAAAGTTTTCATACTATTTTGTATGAAGCTCAAATAAAGACAACTGTGGATGGAACTTTTCAATGAACTGTTAGAGAAGTCAAATAGTAATTCTTTGGAGATATGTGGGGTTCCAGACCCAACTTTTGTTCCTTTGCTCAGTCATTCTTAGAGTCCCAGCCATTGTTCCCCTCCCCCCTGCGGTTGTTTGTTTTTTTACATCATTCTTTATTTTGTACATTTTTCAGCTCAGCTGTAATCCCCCTGGACTTCCCACCACCACTTCACCCATGCGCCATCACCATAGTCCCATGTGCTCTTCCTACCCAGTTTTGATCCTGTTCCCCTCTCTGCCCCTGTAGAATGTCTCTGGTTTAAAGTTTATTGATTTTGTTTTTACTTTATTACTATTATTTTTCCCCCCGATATCTTACACTCCTGCTATGAATGAAGCCATCTGGTATTTTTCTTTTTATTTCGGCTTATTTCACTAAGCATAGTCATTTGTTTCTAACTTTTCTATTTTTCCCCTAATATATGTACTGAAATCTACACTTACCTGTGTCTCACATATTTTTATGTCACATTTTAATTATTTAAAATATTTTCTTATAGTTATTTTAATTTCTTTTTATGCTACTGGATATTTACAAGTATACTGTTAATTTCCAAATATGTGGAGATTTTCCAATTGCCTTTTTATAACTAATTTTTAGCTCAATTCTACTATGGTCTCACTCTACACAAAATATGTGGTTTTTTACATTGTATGATTTCAGTCATTTCATTTTTTTAAAGTTTGCTTGTGGCTCTGCACATAATCAATTTTGCTAATTTTCCATATTCACGTGAAAATAAATTAGCTTTCTTCAGTTATTTGAGCATGTAATTTCTACATGAATTAGGTTAAGTTTTTAATTATGTCATTCAAACCTACTATATTCTCAATAATTTTTAAAGCTTATTTTATAAGTTCCTGAGGGAGATATAATAGATATACTAATTTTTCCACCCAGTTCTGTCAGTTTATATATATATATATATATATATATATATATATATATATATAATATATATGTATGTATATATATATATATATATATATTGTGGTTACTTAATTAGGTGATCGCATGTTTACTAGATTTTCTTCGCATATTTATCTATATGAAAGTACCCCATTTTATCTTTAGTAATGCTTCTTTCCTTAAATTCTACTTTGATGCTAATATAGACACACTAACTTTCTTTAGGATTTTTATGGTATAGCTTTTCATTTTAACTCTGCTGTGCTTACATTTCAAGTGTGAGTAGTATCCAGTTGAATTTTTGCTTTTCCACTCTTACATTTGCGATTTGATGGAAATATTACTTTTCATTAATATTTACTATAATTACTGATAAACTTAGATTTGGGTTTGTTTTCTCTAGGCTACCTGTTCAGTGTTACTATTTCTTTTTTCTTCAGGTTAATAAAAATATTGTTGTTATTCCATTTCCCTCTGTTAAGAGTCACATTTTTTTTTTTTAAGATTTATTTATTTATTCATACAGAACTGGGTACAGGCCAGAGATGCGGAGGGTGAGAGGATTCACCAGAGACAGAGCAGGGAGCAGAACAGGCAGATTGACGAAGTACACTGCAGAGGGGAGCAGTGGGCGGGTAAGGAGAGGTCTGCCGCTCCATGTGGTCACCTCCAGGGCAGGCGGGAATCGAACTCATGTGGAAGTGGCTTTAGCTTCTCAGTGCTGTGCTTTAACCTGCTGCGCCACCAGGGAGGGCCAAGAGTCACATCTTTTACGTGAAATTCTTTTTTAGTTAGTCTGAATTTCTTATGTATTTATTTACTTTTAGTTGAGGTAACATTGAGGTACCCCTATCTGGCACAGTGGTGTACTCATTACCAACTCACTCATCTTGCACCGCTAACTATTGTGCTTCCTTTCCTCTTTGTTTTGTCTTTTCCCACCACCTTCCTGTACATTGTCTCAAATTTTGTATTGATTCCTTTTTCAGAAGATTAGGAGATCATTTGCAGTATATTTATTTCATTTTAAGTACAGGTTTAAAATAAACTTGCTCCATTCAGTCAATATTCACTGAAAGGCTACTCTATTTTTGACACTTAGAATAAACAAAGCAGTTGTTCAAGTTATCTCGGGGGGATGACATGATCCAATAGTAACAATTCTGGGTCATTTTAATATCTTCAATAGTAATAATAAATTTGCTAAATTATTTTATTTTTAATACCATGCAGGAGTTGATAGTTTCTGCACAGTACAACTTCATTGCTAATTCTTGTAATAGCCCAGTTGGGGTTACTGTATCATATTCTTTACCGACAAATGAGAACATGGCCTTGCCAGTCATGATTTGCTCCTGGTCTTCCAACTGACACCTTCCAACTTTTGACTCCACATTCTAGAGACTGGGGACAGAATGCACAGCAAGACATAGTTCTTGATATTTTATAAAAGTAATCCACAATTTCACAGAAAATGTCAGAACTATGGCTGTACCCTAGCAACATTTATTGGATTAGGGCTTTGATTCTATAGCAGAAATTTGACAGCTTGACTTTTACCTGCTAATTTAATTAGCAGCTTGACCAGATCTAAAGACAAATATTCTGCTCTTTACTTATGACAAGAATCTAAGTACAATAACAAGACAGTCCTCTCCAGGGAAGACTGGGCTATAGATCATGAGCATTGGATTTGTCAGATCAGAACTGGCTAGTCAATGGAAGGATCTTCCGGTTTGGATACTATATTACTAGACCAGGGCCTTCTCTTCACCCCTCTCTACCTTCTAACTATCCCCTTGAGGCCCTTGCACATCTTCGGGTGCCTGGCCTCAGTGTCTAATGCTCTGATTTGAAGTTTGGATGGAGCTGGTTTGGATGAATTGGTAAAATACCCTTACGTGAAACCCTGAATTCCTCAGTGATTCATAATTCATAAAGAGTTTGCTATTCCAAGTAAATCTTACAGCCTTTGGAGGAAATTGGAAATGAGATTAACATTGCTGAATGTGAATGGAATGTTGAAAATAAAGTGATGCTCAAAAGTCAGTGAGCTCACAGGATTGAAAAGAAGAAGCTTCCCCTCTCCTTATACTTGGTGCTAAGTCAACAGTTACTGTTCACTTAAGACAGAAGGGTTAGCTTAAATATTGCTCAAACCATCATTTTAAAAAACAGTGTTATCATTCTTGCCAACTTTGAAAGCAATGCATGCTTATTGTGAAAAAAAATTACCAAATAGAGCAAGGATGGAAAAGAAAATTAAAATCATCCATAATCCCAATGCTTAGATGTAACCACTGTAAACACTAGGGAGGCCCAGGGCTGCAACCTTCTTCCAATGCTTAATGCCTGAGATATATTCTATACAATTAGTCTCATGCTGTGATTCAGTTTTTGCCTTGCTTGTCACATACTACTTGCCCATTTCGTTAAATATTTGTGAGGCCATGCTTTTTAATAACTGTGCTAATACACATTCTCCTATTTTTTTTTAGAAATTAATTTATTCCATTAGGGATATAGATTATTTTCCTGAAAGATAGGTCAGACTAAAAAAGTTGCTCACAGATGGAGACAACAACATTATAATCCATCATCACTGCCCATCAGTTTCTATGCTGAAAGAAGAGAATTCTTATTTTCGGTGATGTGTAACTGAAACTTATGTAATGTTATAATGCAATGTTATTTAAATTAAAACAATTTTTTTTTAAAAAAAGAAGATAATTTTTTTTTATAACAACACCAATCATATAAAGGGACAATCCTTGGGAATTTGAATGCATGCAGGCAGAGCTTTTTGTTGTTGTTGCTGCTGCTATATCACAGTGCCAATATTATAAAAATCTTCTGAAATGAAGCAAAAAAAAGCCCAACAACACAACTGATAGTCAAACAATGTGAATAAATCAATTGCAGACAAATAGAAATGACTACTGGATGTATGGGGAACATTCCCAATGATACCAGGAAGAAATGCAGTTGAAAATAAATATTACATTTCTCACCTATCAGATTAGCAAAATGCAAACAGTGTCTCACACAGTAAATGTAGTTATTGAATAAATGAAATTTCTACTCCTACAGTTTCAAGTAGAAAGCAGAAAAATATCTACTTGCAAATATACATATGTACATATGTATCACAGAGATACATGTATGTATATATCATGAATACACACAAACACATCAACATATCTGTGTTTTCCTTCTGTCTTACCCAGCATATGTTTTACTCCAGAGAGGCTTTGCTCTTCTGGCCTTGCTCTCCTATTTTCTTCTTCGAGTGGAAGAAAGATTTTTATCCTCAGGTTTAACTTCTGGGGATTTTCTGTACCTCAGATTTTTCTCTGTGCATTCATTTGGATCTCTTTGTTCTTGGTGACTGTGGCAGAGTGGATTTTCCAAGGACAGAATTACCAAGATTCCCCCCACCTGACTGCTTTGCTCGCTCTGACTTTGCCCATCTCCTCTCAAGAGCAGGTATCTCCTCTCTTAACCTGTGGGTGGACCTTTGGATTGCTTCAACCAGTGTGGCACGGAGAAAATGACTCTGTGACTGCAAAGCAGCCATGTGGTGGGCCCTTGCAGTCAGGGACAGTGCGCATCTTTCCCAACTCCATGCTCAGCAAAGTCATCTCAGTAGCCTGAGAACAGCCACAGTGGGATTCTTTGTATCGCAGAAATGAGAAAATGCCACGAATCTCTGTCTCTCTCTCCCTCCAGCTGATTGTTAAACATTTAGGAGAAAACTGGTACTTCCAGGACTAGATCATCAGAGGGGATCCAGCTCCATCTGGCTCTCCTGTTAGTGCACTTGCTCAGAACTCAGCTGTCATGTTTTGAGGAAGCCGAGGGCACATGGAGAGGTCACATTAGTATGCTGGGTGACGGTCCCAGCCATCGCTAGCATCAGCCCCCACGGTGCATGTGAGGGAGGAGGTGAATGGAGCCCCAGATGCCACCTGCCCAGGTTCATATGGGAGTCTTCTCTCTGAGCCCATCAACCCCCAGAACTGAGCTGCAATGCTATCAAGTGATCACAGTTGTTTTAAGCCAGTGAACATGGTATAGTCACACAGCAGTTAGTCATCAGAACAGTGACACTTGCTCTTCTCTTCACCAGGACATTGTAAAGTGACAGGGAATGAAAATATATCCATTTAGTACTAAAAAAAATTCTATCAGTTTTACATGATAAGTCTTCAGACTCAGTGAGATTCATAAACAAATATTTATTGACTGCTAATGAAGCATTAAATCCTGTATTCACTTGGTGTAAAGAGCAGGCACTCTCAGTACACAAATCAAGATGAAATGGAAACAACACATTACAAATGAGGAGTGGCAGGCTCTGTGCTAGAAGTGTGCCTGAGTTGCATCAGGGGTGTGCAAAGAAGAGGAGAGAGATGCACACAGAATAGGAGAGAGTGGAGGGAGACTTCAGAAAGGATGTCTGGCCGAATCCTGAAAACAGGTTTACTCAGGCTCCCGATGGAAAGGGTTTTCTGGGAAGACAGCAGCCCATGAGGAGGGATGAAGCAGTGGGGGCCTGAAGCCCTTGCTTTGTGTCACTGGGGTCACTGCGTAGTACCCCATTAATGCTAATCGCTGAAGGATTAAAAGTTGGAAGTGCAATGCCTTTTGCAGCAACATGGATGGAGCTGGAAAAGATCATGCTTAGTGAGATAAGCCAGAAAGAAAAGGAAGAATACTGGAGGGTTTCGCTCATAGCAGGAGTATAAAGGACCAGGCGAGAAAATAAAAATAATAATGAACCACTATATACCAAAGACATTTTACGCGTGTGGAGTGGGGAATGGGATCAAAAACAGTGGGGGGGAGGGAAGTACACTAGACTATGGTGGTAGCACACGGGTAATTTGGTGATGGGAAGCCCATGGGGATTACAACTGAGATGGGAAAAGGCACACAATGATGTAAAAATAAACTATTATTTTTTTAAAAAGTGGGCGAGTGCATATTGAGGCATGTTTGGAAATGTAAGACATAGTGAGACCAAGCTTTGAAAACCTGGACTCTAGGCTGAAAAAAGTTCTTGGTAAAAGTAAGAGTTAAGGGCCCTCCCTGGTGGTGCAGTGGGTTAAAGTACAGCACCATGAAGCTCACCGCCACAGCCGCTTTACCAAGAGAGTTCAATCCCTGGCCAGGGAGGTGACCCACATGGCGCGGCAGACCTCTCCTGACCCACCCACTGCTCCCCTCAGCAGTGTATCTTGATCTGCCTGTTCTGCTCCCCACTCTGTCTCTGATGAATCCTCTCACCACCCCTGCACCTCTGGCCTGTAACCCCTGCCTGTACCCCAGTTCTGCATGTATAAATAAATAAAATCTTTAAAAAAAATAAGAGTTAAAATATTATTTATAACCTTTTATGAGTCAACTAACATCATTTGTGATAAGCCAGGCACACTATGAGGCTGCAGTCACACTTTGAGTTAGCTGGGCCAGGTGCTGACAGCTGAAGCACCTCTGATTAGTGGGTGTCTGCATTCCGATTGGTCGGGACCCTTGTCCAGTTTGTAGACATTTTAAATATATCACCCCTGAAAATATTATTAGAATCAAGAACAAGACAAAGTGGATGACATTCACCATTTTGTAAGATAAGCCAATGTATTAGACAAGGAAATAAATAAGGATTACAAATATTAGAGGAAGAGATTATGCTAGCCACAATAAATCAGAAGGAAAAAGATAAATATTGGATGTCTCATTTATATGCAGAATGTAGGGACCAAATAAAAGGTCCCTACAAGCTTTTTTTTTTTTTTAGACCTGTGTCAGGCAGCAAGGGAGAGGGAGAAGGAGGTTAAACGGGAGGGAAGAGCACCGGGAATATGGTTGGGGTGCGGGGGTATGGGTGACGGCATTCGGGGAGAACTATAAGGACCACAATGATGTAAAAGAAAAAAAGTTACCAATCTTAGAAAGGAAGCAGTAAAACCACCATTTTTGTAGTGATTTGCTTTCCACCTAAAAGTGAGAATCAACTGAAAATTTTAGAATAATCAATTATCCAAATGTATTTGGATAATTTAATGAAGTCTTGAACAAAATGGCTGGGGATTTCCCACCTTGAGTCCAGGAAGAAATTTGACTAAATCATTACCTTTTCAAAAGTTATGTGTAAAAAATAAATCCAGAAGAAAGATGAGGAACTGGTCCCAGTCTTTTTGGCGCCACAGTCCCCAGGGAGGAAGGGGAAGTGGGTGCCAGGCTAGATTAAGGCCATAGGAAGATGCAGCTTCTTATGAGAGGTCAATCACAGGAAAGGCTGGGGAGAGGCAGAGGGGGTCCCTAGCAGGTGGTGCTGTACATTTGTCCAACCCTGTCACACACCCCGGGACTTTGAGACACCCCTGGACGCAGCCACCAGGAGTAGGAACGGGAAAAGGAGTATTCCCTCCCCTCCAGGCCACTGAAGAACTAAGTGAAAACATGGCGGAGGGAAACCTCACAGGGCGTCAGGAGACAATCCTCAGGAATGTGTCTTCATAGCTTCAGAGCCCCTGGGACTGTGGAGACCGGGGTTCAAAACATCTCAAATTTTTCTTAGAGTACCTCAATCAACTGCACAAATTCCATGGGGCTTTCAGAATCTTTGGAGTTGAATTTTTTTTTTCCCTTCTCCTAGACCCAGGAGTTTAACTATTTATAAACTTGCAGTAAATAAATATTTATTTGTAAAATTGTAGCAAAAAACTTGCCATTAAACCATTTTTAAGTGCACAATTCAGGAATGTTAAGTACATTTACACTGCTGTGCAGCCAACACCACCACCAGTTTACAGAACATTTTCATCTTGCAAAAATAAAGCTCTCTACCCTTTAACAATAGCGCCTCACCCCACCTCCCACAGCCCGGGCCACCACCATCTGACTCTTGTTTCCATGATTTTGATTAGTCTAGTCATATACGTGAAATTGTCAGTTAGCATAATGGCCTCAGTTTATCCAAGTGGTAGCATGTGTTGGGGCTGACTGTTTTCATTCTTCTATGAGCTAACTCAAAAGTCAGATAGCCTGCCTCTCTTTTTCTTAAATTACCTTCAGGAAAATTATGATGCCGAGAAAAGTCAAGAAGAAGATGAAAACTTCTCTTGAAAATACTCTCTAATTCAGATGGATGTTGAAGTGAGGGACACTGAAGATTTTCTCCCAAATTAGGAAGCTGTCAGGATTAGATGTTAAAAATAGAGTTACTCAAATAGAAGAGTGACATCAGAATGGAAAGCTCTCCAAGGAAAGCATGAAAAAAATGAGAATGGCTACACAGAGCTAATTGATTTGAGAGTAACACACAATAAAAGGAAACCAAAGACAAGATTGGCACTGTCTTGGAGGGAGAGTGGGAATGTACTCCTGAAGACAAGGGAGGCGGGTTGATCTGATGGCCCCTTTTGTGGTGTTCAGTTTGGGCTTTGGCCAAATTTAATATCTCTCTTCACTCTTGTGGCTCCTGTCAAGAAGTCAGGAACATTCTCATTAACTCGAAGATTCCTTTGTAATTAGACTCAGACATACACTCATTAGCTCATTACCCTTTTGAATTAAATTTCCTTATGGGATACTCAAACACATTAGATTTTATGAAATAAATCTCTTCCCCCCCCCACCTTTTATTTTATTTATTTATTTCTATATTTGGTTTAAAGTAGCACTATTTGGTCAATGAATGAATGATTTTATTTTTACCAGCTCAGTTGCACTGGTTAGGACATCTTGAGCTCACACATAATAGTATGCATAATAAACTTTATACTCTGAATTCAATGTTAACTCAATTTTACTGATATTTATGACAGCGTGACCTTTATTCATATGGCAATAAGTATCATGGTCAAGGGCATGAACTCTAGGTCATATTGCCTATGGACCTTAACTTTGCTACAAAGCTAGTAACTACACTTCCCTGGGGAGTGACATAATCTCTCTCTACCTCACTCCAGTCATCTGTGAAATGGGAATGTTAGTAAGGCCTTCCTTGCTTTGAGGCAGCATTTCCAACTATGGTATCCATTCATTTCTGTTAGAATTACTTCCACTGTCTGTTATGAATCTCTAGGTTGCCATCATCCCTGTCACTTTATCTACTATGGACTTTTCAGTAATTCATCACTTTTGTAACTAATTCTCCAAATTATATTACCTCTGTCTTCATAAGTGATACAGCTGCTATTATTCTCATTTAGCCTCAGGTCTTTTAAACACTTCTGAAAGACTCCAGGTTTGTTTTTTTTTTTTAATTCCCTACTTCTGTACAAAACAGATTTTATCTGGTTTAGGTTAAAATATTCCTCGACAACTTGCTGTGTTGAAAAGGACACCTGGGATAATTCCGAGAACCCATCCAGCATTCCTTCCCTCACTGACTTCCAGGAGCACTTATTTGAAAGTGCAAGCTTGCTCTCAGAAGGCTACTGTCCTCCTTTGGTCAGGGTCCAGGAGTCTCAGGGCTCAGCCCCTGGGCTCACAATCAGCCCTCTTCAACTTGCTCTAGGGAGGTGTGGCCAGATGTTCTCGAGAGGATCCAAGTCACCTGCTCTACCACCTGTCATTCCAACAACCCGCCACACCCCACTGTAGGGACTGAGGTGGTCAACTGAGATTCAAGACTGAGACTGGCAGGGTCAGGATGACAATGAGACAAGAGAGGCACCTGGGCACAGGATTTGAGGATCACCATCACCTGGGGGCTGTGCAAGTACAGAGTCAGTGATAAAAAGGAGCACCCCTTTCATAGTACACAATAGCTACCTTTCTGCTCCACCCTAGTTTCACCCCTGTAGACCAGCCTTTGCCATAAAATAATGAAATAGGGCCCTCCATGGTGGGCAACAGGTTAGGATGCAGCACTGCACACTCACCCTTCAGTGCTAGTTCAATCCCCAGCCCTGGAGGTGATCCACATGGCATGACAGACCTCTCCTGACCCACCCACTGTTCCCCTCAGCAGTGTGCTTCGTTGATCTGCTTGTTCTGCTCCCCACTCTGTCTCTGGTGAAGACTCTCACCGCCCCTGCACCTCTGGGTTGTACCCCAGTTCTGTGTGAATAAATAAAAATACATCTAAAAAAAAAAAACACGAAACAACATAGATCATCAGCGTTGGAGGATGCTTTTAATGACATAGGTTTCAACCGCTTAGCAGAGTCTAAAATAAAGAGTCCTCTTACCAAACCCAGACCTACAGAGCCAGAATCTTTGGTAGGTAGGGCAGGAATTTATATTTTAGTAAGGACTTCTCAGCTCTTCTTGTAAATTGTCAGTAAAGCATTGCTGTTGCTTGCTGCCTACAACAGGCAGCCCAGCACCCCAAAGGGGATTGCTTCCCATCCAAGACACTGATTACGAGGAAGCTTATTATTCTGCCTTGCTGTTACCCCACATCCAGGACTTTTACCCTCTTTATTGGCCAGTCCCTGTTCATGGAAACTCTTCCTGGAATACCATCCGGATGTATGGAGAGCAATAAGCGAGAAGCAGCACCCTTTAAAAAGGTCTGCACGACTAACTAAAGCTAAGTCATTGAAATGAAATATCTCCAGCAGTAACTTACACGCCAGGAAATGATGTCTGCATCCCAACTGCCAACCTTGTCAAAGCTCCCCGGGGTTGCTCTGCTGCGCCCCCTGCCGGCCATGAGAAGTAGTGTAGGGCATTAAAGCTGGCGGTAGGGTGTGTGTGTGTGTGTGTGTGTGTGTGTGTGCATCACCTACACGTGGGAGTGGGAAAAGCTGATAACCCGCCCCTCCAAGGAAAAAGCCGCGAGCTGCTGTCACGCAGCAGGTGAGCAATCCAGAGCGAGAAGCAGGAAGAAAGTGTGTTGCAGGGAGGGGGGGTACCTCATACGAAGAGAAAAGTCCCACAGCATTTTAGACCTGGACCACTGGGACCCCAGTGTGGCTGAGTTCCTTCCCGGCTCTGATCTGGCTCTTTCGTCAGCTAAACAGGTGAGTCAGGACTGTCCCTGCAGGTTTGCACGTTGGAGAAATACTCCTATTCGCAGGTTTCTTGGAATTATTCAGAGGAAGATGACAGACAGTAGGCTGATGTATGCTTCCTGGAAAGAAACGTCTGTGTGTGGAAGCACCTTTCTTGATTGTGTGGAGAGAGAGAAAAGCTTAATCTTCACTGAGTCTAAGGAAAATAGTTTTTCCCACAGACAGAATAGTCCTAAAGGAACAAAGACCTACCAGGCAAAAGTAAGCCATGTGAGACTGTTAGGAATAACTTGCTCCGGAAAGGACAGGGCGTGCCGTCACCTCCCGAGGCTCTGAGCAGGAGGCTTTGACTTGGTTACTATATAAAGGTGGTGGGGCTCAAAAGGAGCACATCCTCCACTTCCTAGGAACTGAGCCATGGAGGACCCAAGGGGAGGTGGTGGGATGACTCTGGCACAGTGGGTGTGCCATGACCTGGGTGAATTCATGAGTGAGTGACAGAATTGTGAGGGGAGGAAATCGAGTATGGAATATAAATAATTAAGGTTTTGTGTCCTGAGCTACAGATAATTAAGGTTTTATGTCCTGAGTACCTGACATACTCAAGGATATTGTTTAACACCTGCCTTTTGGAGGATGAGGAATGGAGATGGTCTATGTTTAACACTCAATGTTATTCAAAACCAAGCAGTGAGTTGGGGTCCTCCCACATCTAATTTAGGAGTAAGCAATTTCATCAACAACTCAGTCACTAACCACACAATCATTGAGTTAAAGATGTGTTCTTAATTCAGGTTGGGAGTTCACGGCGACAGCAAGTAATGCTAAATTCTGACCCACTGCTAATTGTCAAGAAAAACTTAGACATCTGTAGATATAGACTTGCTGTTGAATTATGACACTCGTGAGGTTCAAAATGAAATGTAGTTTTGAACACCAGCATTAGGAATATCAGACAGACATAAAAGGATTTCTTAAAATACTGCCATTTTGGACCAGATAATCCTTTGTTAGGATGGTGGGGGCTGTCCAGTTTCTTGTAGGATGATTAGTAGCATCCTCTTGATATTGGCCACCACATCCATGCCAGTCAAAACCATTTAATATGTCTCCTTGGGAGACAAAATATCCCCTGGTTGAGGACTACTGAGATAAATTGAATTGGACATGGAAAATGTGTAAGAAACTCATTTGGCAATTATCAATTAATTCCCTTGTGCCCTTTATTATCACTAAATGTCCAGAAGAGAAAGTAACAAGACCTATATCACGACTATTGTTGGTGCAGAAGCAAACAGATAATTCCACTGCTGTCTTACAAAGTCACTGCTGATTCATGCTGGAGAGAAGGTAACTGCCTATCTCCCTTCCCCCATCTTTTCCTTACAGATTTCTAATATGTAAGACAATTTTCTTCTTTCAAGTTCAAACAATATTTGTTCCTTTGTACTTATAAAGTTTAGAAATAGACTATGGCTCCCTTCTCTGGAGCACCTCTTTATTGGAGGGGTGCCCTTTTGAAAGGCTTCATTTGAAGGAGTAAGAGGATCGTGCAATCAGCTCTTGTGAGTTTTTACATCCCACCACAAGCATGAATAGCTCTTTTATAGTATATTTGAATTTGAGATCATTCTGTGTGAATAAAAAAGCAGGTTCACTACTATTTTCTCAAACTGCAGTGGGTTTTTGTAGAATCTTATTCAAAAGATTTTTATTCTTGCTTTGAATTGGAACAAATTCACCTCAAAGGTTAGAAAAGGTAATTCACGAAGGGTACACAACCAGAAAACAAGCAAAGAAAGAATATGCAATATCACTATAATAAAAAATGTAAATTAAAGTGGTAATGCAATTACATTTTTGCCTATTAAAGTAATAAAGATGCTTTAGTGTTTCCCACACCCGGTTCTGGCTAGCGTTTGGTGAAACTGGTGCTTTCATAGATTGCTAGAGGCACTATAAATGGGTTCAGCTGTTCTAGAAATCAATTTTGTCTCCAAAGTAAAAAAAAATGACTCACATTTTCAAATTCAGTAATTCCCTCATCTAATTTCTTATTGTAAGGGAACTTTCTTTTTTTTTTTTTTAAGATTTATCTATTTATGCATACAAGTATTGGGGTACAGGCCAGATATGGGGGTTGAAAGATTTCACCAGAGTTAGAGTGGAAAGCAGAACAGGCAGATCTACTCTACTGAAGTACACTGCTTCAGGGGAGCAGTGGGCAAGACAAGAGTGGTCTGCTGTGCTATGTGGGTCAATCTCCCTGGCCAGAGATTGAACTTGTGCTACAGTGGCTGTGGATAGCTTCATAGTGCTGCACTTTAACCCCTTATACTATCAGGGAGCGCCCTCTAAGGGAACTTTCTAAGGTATGAAAATAATCAATTTTCATGGAAGATAAGTCTCTTAAGACTAGTCAAAATAGTAAAAAAAAAAAAAAAAGCAAATATCAGCAATAAACAGGTTTAGTAGAGAATGATATATATCTTGCCTTGCAGAAGGTAATAAAGCAATTAAAATGATGGTCGTGAAGACCGCACAGTAACACAAAGAATTCATATGTCAAAATATCAAGTGCTGGGCCCTCCCTGGTGGCGGTTAAAGCACCAACACTAAGAAGCTAAAGCCACGTCAACAAGAGTTGGATCCCCGCCCCGGAGGTGACCCACACGGAGCAGTGTATTTCATCAATCTGACTGTCCTGCTCTCTACTCTGTCTCTGGTGAAGCCTCTCACGCCCTTGCACCTCTGGCCTGTACCCCAGCTCTGTATGCATAAATAAATAAATCTTTTTTTAAAAAATCAAGTGCTAATTTCATGAGTGCAGTGCAAACAATCACCTAAAGTGTGAGTGAGTGTGCTTAATATACACAGATATACACATGAACTACATGGACACTTACTTTGGAAGAAAAACTCAGAAGTGCTAGTGGTTTGCAGTTGTTTATAATGCTCTAATTTTTCCGTTGATTTGCTTTCGTAGTTCTACAGACGGTGTGCCACTGGAGGGGGTACTTCCCCGCTGCCAGCCTGTCACCGTTCCTCTTTTCCTTTTTCCTATCAGCTGACTTATTTATGCTGATGGTCGTACAAGTTGCTTTTCATCTCTGGAGTTTGGGAGAACCACTTAACTATATTTCCCTTTCAGTATTACTTTGGAAATATATTTCAAAATGACTTCCCAGTTATAAAGGGAAACCTGCTCTCGGCAAAGCAGCATTCGGGTATAAAATGGAGGTGAAAACACTTCTCACGTCAGCTGGACTCCTTCTGGCCAGCTCTGACTCCCACTTCCTCTGCAAACATACTGCTTAGTAACCACAGGCTGGTGTCTCCCCTTCGCCTTTTTCTCTGCATTTACACAGACATACAGACATTTTTTACATGAATGAAATACGATTCTACACGTCACCCTGTCCACTCTGGTTGTGATAGGTTGCTCCAAATTGTCTCCCCGAGAAGTGGCCTCTTTTTATATTCCCCCCAACAACGTATGCTCAGTTCTGGCTCCTTTTCTCTGCACTAAAATCCTAAACTCATTATTTGCTAATCTGACAACTGAAAAATGATCTCTCTTAATGGTCTTAATTCACATTTTATTCCTCATCAGGGAAGCTGACCACAACTTTCCAAGTCGTTTGACCAGCATTTGGGGAGAATGCACCTTCTCTTTCTGGATGAATGCCAGAACCCAGTTCCTATGTCACAGCCACCTGTATCTTAGGGAACATCCTTTAAGACATGACAGAATTAGCAGTACATCATTCTTTTTTTAGTTCTCATACATCTTGTCAGTTTGTGAAAATAGAAGCCTTGAAAGAATAATAATCACCTCATAAAATGGGTTTAAGTCCTGTACCTTATGTTGGTTTATTCTGTTAGATGTCACTTCAATGATTGCCAGTAAGAATATGATCGATTTTTTAAAAATTGATGTTTCTTCCATTATTTGCAGCTAAGGAGATTAGTCCATTTGAGATACTTCAATTAAAAAAAATCTATGAATCTCTACACTTTTTTTTTTTGTACTGGAACATTGTTCTTCAAGGTTTGCTAGAAACTATAGCATGGGCATTTCACCCCCATGACCGCACCTACAAACTTTTGTGTCATTCTGATGGGACACAAATAATATAGATGATCTCACAAAGCTTCTATGGGTTTTAAAAGAGACTCTCTTGTGTTATAGGAGGCACAATTCAAAATGCTGTTTCAAAGGAAATTTACAAATTTGTAGCACCACCTCATGAGTATAAATAACTTGCCTTATTTCCCTTTACCTGTTATTTGCCTTCGGTGGCACAGCTAACAAGGTGTAGCCTGTATCCAGAAGTAAAATCCACAATAATCCCCAAGAAGTCAGTTTCCCCAGCTTCTAAAGATTGTGTTCATACCGCCACCATGGCACCAGCGCCTGGCTAACTGATGTCCACATGTGAAAGTTCACAAGGGCTGTGGAGAAGCAGGTTGTCGGACACCTGAGCAGAGACATGAGAGGCTCACAGGGAGGGCTGCTGCTTCCTTGTAAGCGCCAGGAACAGCGAGCTCCACTCTCTTCACAGCCCCTTGGTCTCCTCTGCAGACAAGAACCGGGAGGCTGCCCTCAGCTGGGCCTCTGCGCAGAGCACACATTGTGTCATACTGTGAGACAGACCTGTGTTTCACCTCAAGAAAGTGAGGAAGGTTTATCCTCCCACATTAGGGGGATCCCCGATGGTCTGTAACCCGCTCCTGAGCTTTTAAATAACTACTGTCCTTGGGTTTGTTTTTCTAGATGGGGTTTAAGTGAATTAGCTTAGGTGGCAGCCCTGCGGTAGCAGATTTCCGTAAGTGTAGATGCCAACAATCAATGTGTAATTCATGGAGACTTAATGTCAATTGTGTGTTCACACAAGGGCGTGCACCCCACAAGCCTGCGTTCCCGTGTGTCTGTGGCAAGCTGAGTACAGGATGCAGAGGAGGGTGTTGCTGGCTCAGGGCTGCAGTGAAGACACCAAGTTGACAGGGTCTGAGAGAAATTATAGGGGAAAATGGAACCTTGTGAAGAACGTTTGAAGAGTAATTTGTGGGGTAATTCATTGAACATATATAGAAGGTTTGTCTGTGCTGGAGAGATAAAGATTTGTGTGTCTTTCATGGCTGCTAGAAAGTCAGGTTCTGAGGCAGAATCAGAGAGGGTTCTTGAGGGTCATCCAGCTCTGCATGTTGTAGTTGAGAACAGGAGCGGATGGTGGGGCTGGGTGCATAGCTTTTGTCCTATCACCAGAGCTGCTCAAGTCCACCCTGGAGAAAGAGGACCAAGCACCTCAAGTTCACAGATGCGAAGAAACCTGCCTCCCTGTGTAACTGTGTGACCTTGGGCAAGTGAGTGACTCCTTTTATTCTGGGTTTCCTTCTCGGTGAACAGGGCTAATCCCCTTGCCCCGACAGGGCTGACAGGACAGGCATGCTGACATCCTGGCAGTCCCTGACTCACTTGGGGAATCTTTCCTTTAGGCATCTTCTCCATTTCTCCTGCTCTTGGCAGAAGAGAGAATGCGGACTTGGCTGTCACAGAGCCTGCTTTCACAGGGTCATGAAGGCCTGCTTTCAAATCCCAGGTCAACTACCCTCCAGAGGGTGATTTTTAACAAACGAACTGATGTGAAGCTCAGTTTTCTTTACAAAATGAGACACAGCTCCTGGGGAACTGGGGTGTGTGTGTGTAACACTGAATGTGTGCAAGAGCTTACAGGGTGCTAGTGCTTTGCTCCTGTTTGGAGGCTGCCAGTCCTGCTGGCTTTACTTGCTGTGAAGGGGACCCTGCAGAAGCAAGTTGGGTTTTGAGTGTGACATGTCCCGGAAGCCAAGTGACAGGGGATTAAAAACCCCATATCTCTTTCTAACCCTGGGAGCCAAAAGCTCTGGCTAAATCACCCTGCCTGTGAGTTAACAGAGGATCAGCAGGAGAGAGAAGCTGCCAGAGCAGACTTGCCTGCCAGAGCAGCTCCAGCCAGCAGGGCCACTGAGTGCTGTCGTGGTGTAAATCACAGTGAGCAATAGCTTCAGGCAGGATGGGCCTCCTCTGCCCCTGGACCTCTTGCCCCGCTGTCTCCACTAGGGGGAGTCCCTGAGGGCAGCTCTGTTGAGACTGCTGAGTGAGGCTCATCAGACTTCTGAGTACTGGCCTTGATGGCTTTCTAAAGGCATGCTTGTGAGGGAGATGTGCCTATTCAGGACAGGTCCTGGAGAGACTTGTGTGTGAAGTAAAAATATTTGCTCCAGATTCTGCCTGGATCAGCCAGCTTCCGCAGGACTCACACTCTCCTGAGCAACAAACTGGTAGAAAACTATAGAGCTGTCCCACACCTGAGTATCAGGGACAAAAGGACAGAGGGACCTACCTACTGCGTGTTCAGGGCTACCTCATTCCCCTTGATAGGAGAATTTGCTGGCCTATTTGATGACTTGAATTTTTGCAGTGTATTCAAAAAAAAAAAAAAAATGGGGCCCTCCCTGGTGGCGCAGCGGGTTAAAGCACAGCACTGAGAATCTAAAGTCGCTTCCGCATGAGTTCGATTCCCGCCTGCCCCGGAGGTGACCACATGGCGTGGCAGACCTCTCCTTGCCCGCCCGCTGTACTTCATCAATCTGCCTGTTCTGTTCCCCACTCTGTCTCTGGTGAAGCCTCTCACCGCCCCTGAGCCTCTGGCCTGTACCCCAGTTCTGTATGCACAATAAATAAATCTTTAAAAAAAAATGGGTAATTCTCCCCAGGAAGTTAGATTCTTCCCCATATTGTTCATATTGTTAACCAATTTGCTCAGACAGACCATGGCAAGTTTACAGTGAAGCTGGGGTGGGTATCCAGGACTGCTGGGTTTCTATCCAGGCTGTCATCGTCAAATCCACCATCACCCTTCCTCCTTGGGCTTTGGAAAGTAACGTCCTTTGGGGGTGCAGACATCTGTGTGAGGAAGTGAGGGGGGCTCTGGCTCTGACAACATTCTGGCATTGTCAATTGCCAGCCCTGACTTCAGAATGAATCTTACTTTCTCAGAGTCTTCAAGGCTCCAGCTGTACAATAGAGTTCATACGAACTTCCCTGGAAGGGTTAAATATGAGAAGCTATATAAAGAGAGCTAATGCAACACCTGGCCCGTAGCAACTGCTCAATAAATGAAAGCTATTCTTTTTTTTTTTTTAGATTTATTTACTTATGTATACAGAGCAAGGGTACAGGCCAGAAGTGCAGGGGCAGTGAGAGGATTCACCAGAGACAGAGTGAGGAGCAGAACAAGCAGATCAACGAAGTACACTGCTGAGAGGAACAGCAGGCAGGTCAGGAGAGGTCTGTCATGTCATGTGGGTCACCTCCGGGGGCGGGGATTGAACTCATGAAGTGGCTGCATCTAGCTTTGTAGTGCTGTGCTTTAACCCCCTGAGCCACCAGGAAGAGCTGAAAGCTATTCTTATCTCACACTCCAGGCTCTGTGTCTTCCCAGGTGAGTATGGAGGGAAGGCCTCTTAACTTGAACTTGATTCCCTCCTATGTCAAATAAGGGGTGTCTCCGTTTAATAACAGGTAACACAGCCACACCTGCAGGCAGTCTGGGGTCGACATTGGCACCCAGAATCCTCGCTGGCTTGTCATCCGACCAGTGTAGATGACAACACAGAGGTGATAAATGTGGCTGAGTAAATCCTTCCATGACTTTCTAATAAATTGTTTTTGATTCCCAGAATTTTGTCATTGAGCAAGAAAAATGCCAGGTGGCCTGGAGAAGGCGTGTCATCAGTTCATTTCTAAAATCGCCAGCAATGGTGAGTCACAGTGCTCAGTGCCTGCACGTGTGGAGGGCTAGACACTCTGGGAACATGTGACTTGTCACAGCCCACAGTGGGCCGCGTGGAGGTCTGCTTGGCTTGGGCTGGTCTGGTGTGGCACAGGGGAGGACAGTGTCGGGCTCTCTGTTGAGGCTTCTACTTCAACTCCTTGCTTATTCATCTTTAGTTTGTCTTTTCAATATATGGGAAATGTTTGAGTAAATGGAGTCATGATCCAACCAATAGATGATGACAGCAGAGCTGGAACCTGGTAGGAAGGTACGCAAGCCCTGCACTAGTGTTGGGGGTCACCTTCCCTGAACCGCCCTGCCCCACCCAGGGGCTCCTTGAGATGAAAGCATTTACCTGATGGCAATGAGGTAGAGGACCTAACTTTCAGATAAATGAAATGTAAATAAAGGAATGCTGGTTTGAAGACTTGATGGACTAAGTATAGAGCAAGATTAAAGTCAGGATAGCGTGGTCAGTAGGTGTCAGTAGGCAGAGCAGTATAAGGTAGTGGACTCAGGAAAAGAGGGCTGAAATGGTGCCACGTGATGCCCATGGGCTCCACCCACTTCCATCTCCTCTCAGCCCTCCTCATTCACTGCTGCATCCCTACCACTTCCCTAGTGCCCGACACACAGTAGGACTGCAGGAACTGCCCACTAATCACTAAGTGGTAACAAATGAGCACCGACTCCTGGAGCTGGTGGGTGTGCCCAGCCCATCTCATCATCCTCAGACACAGCCTGACATTTTACTCCCTGGGCCAGTTGGGGGGGGGGGTGGCCCTACTCACCCCTAGAACATACCTGGTGTGTGGGGCCACAGTGGGGACATTGGCACTGCACCTCAGAGCCTCTGCACTGCACTGCACTGCACTGCACCTCAGAGGCTCTGATGCTCTGACAAGAAAGCAGTCATAACACGGAAGTGGTTGGCCATCCTGAGGAGAGGAAACACCAGTGGTTCTGTGTACTGTCGCCCTACATCCTCCCTGCCTACCTGGCATACACCGCCTACCTACTCACGGACAGGCCACACAGGTTGGTAAGAGAAGGGGTGTTAACCTCAGGGCTTTGCAGAAAAAGGACTGTTTCCTGGCTGCACAGGAAGACCCCTGGTCTGCAGCAACCACTCCTCCAAGGCCCTGGAGAAGTGATAGGAAGCTGTCCATCAGCCTCGCCCCACCTGTGGTTTCCATGGGCCCTGAGCTTTTACCCTGGGTTTTGTGAGCAGCTCCATCCCCAGCTCAGGGGCCTCCTAGGAGCACCCTGCCTCCCGCCCAGCCCATCCTCTCAGCATGTCCTCCACGTGTAGCCAGGGAGGCTCACTCCCTCCAGGCTCACTATTCCCATTCCTGAAGCAAGAGAAGCATCAAATCCCTTGAAAGTCCCTTCATGAACTGAGTCTAGTTTGTCCCTTTTTCATCTCTTCTTTCCATTCTGCTCCTGGAAAATTCAGCCAGACAAAAACATTTTAGTGTCTCTCAAAACCCCAGGTTCTCTGTCCCCTGGGGCCTTCCAAAATGCATTTCTTGGACCTGTACTCTCACTCCTCCCAACTGCCCCTCTGTAAAGACTGGAACAGGCAAGGATGGCCAGTGGGATGCTTGCGTTGTCTTAGAATCTTCCCACAGATCCCTCCCTGGTTGTTAAGGAGGAGAAAAATGGTAATTAATCTGGGGAAAACTTTGATTAGGGTTCAATATTAACATTACCAACAAGACACAGCTCCGTCACCTATGAAACAAAACGACCAAGAATGTGCAAACTTCATCTCCACACATGGGAAGACCCGACAAACCTGAAGGACAGAACATTGTATTAAAAAAGAACAGAGTGAAGAGTTCTTAGTCTGTTTGGGCTGCTACAGTAAAATTACTGTAGAGGATGACTTTAGAACAACAAACCTTTATAGCTCACAGTTGAAGAGCCTGGAACATGCCAGAGCAGGGCACAAGCAGGTTGCGATTCTGGGGAGGGTCCTTTTACGTCTTGCAAACCTCTCGCTCCTTACGTGGCAGATAGCAGGGAGGAAGCCATCTCTCCTTGTGTTCCTGGCAGGGGCGCTAATCCCACACAGGAGGACTCCCTCCTCATGGCCTATGTAATCCTAGTTACCTCTCTAGGTAACTAGAGGTTACTGGGGTAGGGTTTCAACATGAATTTAGGGGCACACAAGCATTCAATCCATATGGTCATTTTTTTTAATCAATTTTGTTTAATGATTGATTTATTTATGCATACAGAATTG